>NC_039247.1:22814297-22996567 GCF_003368295.1 Carassius auratus | reverse complement strand
CACACGTAGGCTCACTATTGGCCGACGCTGGTCATGTGTGTGATGCGTGTGACGTGCAACACAGACGCACTGCGCATTTTACTACGTGAACTCACTCGAGGCCCAGAGAGAAGGAAATGAATAGTGGAATAAAGTCGTTATTTTTTATTTATTTTTGCGCACAAAAGTATTCTCGTCGCTTGATAAACTTAAGACTGAGCCACTGTAGTCACTTGGACTATATTAATGATCTCTTTAATAACTTTTCTGGGCCAACAAGTTTCAGTCCCTTGGAAGTCTATGGAGGAGTGATCCAGCTCTCAGATTTCATCAAAAATATCTTAATTTGTGTTCCGAAGATGAACGAAGGTTTTACGGGTTTGGAACAACATGAGGGTGAGTAATTACTGAAAGAAATTTCATTTTTGGGTAAACTATCCCTTTAACCTGTGTTCTGTGGCTTATTGAAGTGAGCATGTGTGATGTGTGACAGGAAAGTGTCCTTATTGTGGATTTAAGCACATCCAGAGAGAGCAAGCGTTTTCTCTACCCAAGAAACTCTTAAAATGTGTTCTCATCTCATGCAGAGGTGGTACAGTCAAAATCCTGCATCCGATACTGGATGAGAGGAGAATATGAGTCTGTAAGATTCCCACTGATATTCTGGAATACTCTTGGGCTTTATTTAACATCACAAGTGACATGACATATGAAATACACAAAGTCAGATACACATATGGTTTGCTTTTGACGTCATTAACCTGATTTACTTATAAAGGCACACAATCAGTCAAACATACATTACAAGAATGTAGAAACATTATATATATTACACAAGGATATGGATTTTCTATAGGGTTCTAAAATCCTATAAGGTTTTTGTGGAGGGAACTAGGTGAGGTGAACTACCGGGTTGGCCTTCAAAATACGTCATCACTGCGGCACTCTGTTCTAAACAATATATAGCCATGATCATATTGTTTGTGTAAGAAAATGTATGTAATTTTAACTGTATAATTTTAAGACTTAAAAGTATGAAAAGCAAAGCATGCTTTGAGATTAGCCTGGCTGACTATTTTCCTTCAGTAATTTCCCTTCTACATCATATAATGTACATCATATGGTAGAGAACTTTTAGTAAGAATCAAAATAATATTTGACATTAAAGAAACTGAAGCTAATGTATTTCTCCTCTTCAGGGCGTGGAGTTTTCACCACTGGAGCTTTTTTCAGAGGTGATTTTGTTCTTGAATACAGAGGTGAACTTCTGAGTTCACAGGAGAGTCTGGACCGAACTGGACACTACACTGAAGCTGAGAACACGTTCCTGTTTGATTTTCAGTGGCATGGCAAAAATTGGTGGTGAGTACAGAACTGTTGGATTGATGTAGTAGGTATGCTAAAATATCTGGAACTGTAAGATACTTAGTTCATGCCTGTAGTTCTGTTCGCTCGTTTCTTTTGGTCCAGATACGCTTAGTGTTCAGATTGGCATTTCTATCATTGAACCTAAGTTATGATTGACCAGTCTGTCCTTTTTAGGGTCACATATTCCTGTTTTGGTTTATTTACATGTCTCTGGTCCATGTTATGTTCATATTTCATTTGAACTGCACCAGAGTTCATTTGGAAGCCAACTGAGACCCTTCTTTTCAGCGTCTCGGTCCGCTTGTTTGGTCGCACCAGGTTTCAAATTAGCAGCTTTCACATTTATTCAGATGAACCACATTAACAGGCCTAAAAAAACATGCAGATGTGAACACACCCTAATACTTTCAAATTCACCCATGAACTGACATAGAGTACGGAGTGTAGTTTCTTGAGTCATCAAAAAAAATCCCCCTGTATTCCTAAAGAGAACAACATGGTAACTTTTAGATGCTTTTATCTGAGAGCTGTACATTACCATACATTGCAGTACACTATCATATAGATCAGTGGTTCTGAGACCCTCCTCTGCAGGTTCTGTATGTCTCCTTCACTGATGCACTCAAATGAGTTCATAGAGCCATGTTCTTGATGATGAACTCCTCATCTCAATCAGGTGGATTAAAACACGAGACATACAAGCATATGCAGAGCGGTGGGTTCCCAGGACTGGAGTTCAGAACCACTTGTAAAAATAACTGTACATGTCTAGCATATATACTAAGATTATAAGTATTTGAGTGTTCATTTTATGTTTTTATAGCATGGATGCATCTAAAGAAGACTCGTCTTTTGGGAAGACTTGCAAACGATGAGACCAGAAATCCTACTTGCAAATGAGAACCGTTGACTAGTGAGCAGAAAAACCTCACCTGTGGTCTGTTTGCTGGTACGAGGACATTCTACCAGGAGAGGAAATCACTTACAATTATGGAGACTCAGATTGGGCCATGGCGAGTCAAGGTACTATCAATAAAATGCTAAAGAGATTGATCAGTAATTCATTGATAATTTTTTACTCTAATTCTGATTAGTTACCATGTGATTGTGGTCTCATATTTCTCAAGACTTTGAATAAAGCATCAGCAGAATCCACTGATAAAAAGCCAGCCAGCAGTTTGCGCCTGCATAAATCCGTAAGTCCACTTTAAAACATCTGTATCATTATTCTATATTATTGACTCTTTCAGCATAGAGTTCTGTGTGGAATGATATATAAAGTATAGGACAGCTAGAGGAATGAACATTAACAAGTTTTTTTTGTCCTTTACAAATATTCTGATATTTTGATATTCACTGGTTTCTTTTCTGACATCTAGCCCCATTGTGCAGCTTCTGTTTCCTCTCCTGAACTGGACAAGGTAAACAGCAATGGTCCTCATAAGCAGTCAGGCAAAGCAAGAACATCAAGGAATAAAACGGTAACCATCTTAAACATGCAGCAACTATCTACTGATGTTTACTGCCAGCTAGTTAAAAATGCAATAAGTGATTTCTGAGAAACACTTAATATTTGAAATCGACACCCAAACAAACACACCCCTCCCTTCATTGCTCCGCCCCCAAAATAATGAACACGCAACACAGTAAACCACTATTAGCTGGTGCTCAGGTGTTCAAATAGAAAATATCTTTATTGCTGGCAAACCATAGAATGGTTTGGTTTAAGTTGATTTGTAGGTGCATATCGACTTCATCAAGCACCCGTGTCATTTGAAATGTATTTATGTACTCACAATTAAAAAAAACAAACAAGAAATTATTTAACGCTGCAGTCCTAGTTTTTCGTCTTTGTCGCCATTTCTGTTCGAAATCTGCAATTGCAGTCATTCGTGGAACTATCAACTTTACATGGGTTGTGCTTTAACACGGCACAGTGCGAATGAATCCAATGTTTTGAGGAGAACGCGCTGCTGTCAATCACATCGTGTCGGTGTGGATACTGTCATTTGCAATCACAGATTTGCTTTTTGGAAGTATGAGTCATGACCAACAGAAGAATGTTCACTGGAAAATGACACTGGAACAAGTAACATCCACTTTTGTTCTGACCAACTAAGGGGAAAAAAAGCATTGCAGTAAATCGCGCTGATGAAAGGTGGGGTATGTGATTTGCAAAACGGCCGGGAGATTTTGAAAATACACAACTCCTATGGTCTTACCTTCTTTCCTTTGACTCCACCCATTCGAAGAACATGGACATGATGGGGAGGGGGTATGGTACGACCGTTTGATTGACGCAGTTACTGTCTAATGATTCTAGGTAGTTTTGGAAATGATTGGCTGGAGTTTTTCGAGTCCTGCCTGTTCCACAGATGATTAAATTGCTTACTTTTCATTTCAGTGCTTCTAACTCAGTGGCTGTAAGTGGGTTAGGAATAGGATTTCAAGTGATTTTGAAAAAATGGACAAAAAAGAGAATTACATACCCCACCTTTAAATCTAACAATCGCTTATCAATTATCATATCACATCAAACCGTGCAAACTATACTTTGTTCTCAAATTGTTAATGTTAACAACATCAGCATTGTGTGACTACATTTAAGGCCCTTCAGATATTTATCCTTGTTTTCGTGTGGGCCAGGCGGCCAGTCTCTTTTTTTCTGTAGCCACTCCAAAGTCCAAGTCACCCACGTCACCTTCAACCTCGCCTGTGCAGCCCTCATCATCCTCGCCTGCCTACAGAGGAGGAGAGTGCATCAACAAAGCTGCTTGTGAATGTGGCATAAAGAACCCTGAAGCACTGTCATCAACTAGGCTCAGGAAACACATAGCAACCATGTCTAAAATTCTTAACCTTAATGAGAATGAAGCAGACCAACTGGCTGATTTCCTTGGTCACGATATCCGAATCCACAGACAGTATTATCGGTTACCAGAGGGAACACTGCAGCTGGCTAAAATGAGTAAAGTCCTAATGGCCATGGAGAAAGGAACACTGTCTGACTACAAAGGAAAGAAACTTGATGACATTGAAATTGACCCAAATGGTATGAGTATACATGCTCTGTGTGTATCTGTGCTGTACATATTTGCAAAACAATGTATATATTCATGTCACAGATACTAGGTATAAGCAATAAAGTGTTCATTTTTCGTTAATTAATTATTAAGAGCAACTTGAGGCCCAAGGTGATTCCATGTCAAGTGATGAGGAGGATTCCAGTGACCTCTCTCAGACGACAGCACCAGCACCAGTACAGACTGATCAACCTGTTCAATCTGATCAAGCTGTTTCACAGGAGGATCAAGGTAAGAAAAATCTCTACATTGCACAAACAACAATAATCAAATAAACATGAATTGGCTCCATGCAGCAATATCCAGACAAATTAAAAAAAAAAATTATGCATTGGGAACACAGTCTTGATTTGCTCTTTACTCACCGATTTAGTTGTAATGAGAATGTGTAATGAGAATTTACTTTTTAATTATTTCATAGGTTCTTCAAATGCTCCAAAAAAGAAATGGGAGGACAGTGAGGTAAAAGCAGTAGAGAGACACATGATGAGTTTCATCAAGACATGCAAAGTTCCTGGTAAGCAAGACTGTGAAAGATGCATTCACGCAGAGCCAGAAGCTTTACGCAGCGAACATGGACTGGTGTGAAAAATTATGTGCGGAACAGGATCACGACTCTTAAAAGAAAGGGTGGTTTGTAGGGAGGGACAAACACTTCAACACTTTGCACATTATGCTCTTTTTGTAGGAAATGGAGCTAAATTAAAAGAATTGAGGATAAAGGTGTAGAAATATTTTGTGGATGGAATGAAACAGAATATAAAGTGAAAAGTTAGAGTATAAGAAGGTTAATGAAGAAGTAGAGGATAGTAAGAGTCAATTTTCTTTGTTCAGTTACAATATAGTTGGATGAAATGTCATGTTAAACTTTTTGATATTTCTGTCATAGAGGGAGGGGAGAATGTAAAGATGATAAAAAAGGGAAGAGTGAATAGCTGTGCTGGACATGGGCTGTGGCTGGATCTAACCGATTGGTGAGAGTTGCTGTGTGCAGAAGAGAGAAGCTGAAAACTGAGATGTGATGTCAGACACTTTCTGCTTCCCGTAGTGATGCAGAGCCAGAATCTTTGAAGCAGCGAACATGGACTGGTGTGAAAAATTATGTGCGGAACAGGATCACGACTCCTAAAAGAAAGGGTGGTTTGTAGGGAGGCACAAACACTTCAACACTTTGCACATTATGCTCTTTTCGTAAGAAATGGAGCTAAATTAAAAGAAATTAAGATAAAGGTGTAGACATTAAAATTAAGAGACGCTCGCGCTGTTTGCATACTTTACCACAGCTGAAGTAGAAAAAATGCATTATTTTCCAAATACACAGATATTTCGGAGACATTTTCATTCAATACATGCACTGCTTGATACAGTGTCTGTTTGTACAAGAATAAAGTTCAACATAAGCCTAAATACAAACGTAAAGTAGAAGAGCATGTAAAGGGGACGTAAAGAGGGAGGAGAGAATGTAAAGGGGATGTAAAGAGGGAGGAGAGAATGTAAAGGGGACGTAAAGAGGGAGGAGAGAATGTAACTGGGACGTAAAGAGGGAGGAGAGAATGTAAAGGGGACGTAAAGAGGGAGGAGAGAATGTAAAGGGGACGTAAAGAGGGAGGAGAGAATGTAAAGGGGACGTAAAGAGGGAGGAGAGAATGTAAAGGGGACGTAAAGAGGGAGGAAAGAATGTAAAGGGGACGTAAAGAGGGAGGAGAGAATGTAAAGGGGACGTAAAGAGGGAGGAGAGAATGTAACTGGGACGTAAAGAGGGAGGAGAGAATGTAAAGGAGATGTAAAGAGGGAGGAGAGAATGTAAAGAGGGAGGAGAGAATGTAAAGGGGACGTAAAGAGGGAGGAGAGAATGTAAAGAGGGAGGAGAGATTGTAACGGGGACATAAAGAGGGAGGAGAGAATGTAAAGGGGACGTAAAGAGGGAGGAGAGAATGTAACGGGGACGTAAAGAGGGAGGAGAGAATGTAAAGGGGACGTAAAGAGGGAGGAGATAATGTAAAGGGGACGTAAAGAGGGAGGAGATAATGTAAAGAGGGAGGAGAGAATGTAAAGGGGACGTAAAGAGGGAGGAGAGAATGTAAAGGGGACGTAAAGAGGGAGGAGAGAATGTAAAGGGGACGTAAAGAGGGAGGAGAGAATGTAAAGAGGGAGGAGAGAATGTAACGGGGACGTAAAGAGGGAGGAGAGAATGTAAAGGGGACGTAAAGAGGGAGGAGAGAATGTAAGAGGGACGTAAAGAGGGAGGAGAGAATGTAAAGAGGGAGGAGAGAATGTAAAGGGGACGTAAAGAGGGAGGAGAGAATGTAACGGGGACGTAAAGAGGGAGGAGAGAATGTAAAGGGGACGTAAAGAGGGAGGAGAGAATGTAAAGAGGGAGGAGAGAATGTAACGGGGACGTAAAGAGGGAGGAGAGAATGTAAAGAGGGAGGAGAGAATGTAAAGGGGACGTAAAGAGGGAGGAGAGAATGTAAAGAGGGAGGAGAGAATGTAAAGGGGACGTAAAGAGGGAGGAGAGAATGTAAAGAGGGAGGAGAGAATGTAAAGGGGACGTAAAGAGGGAGGAGAGAATGTAAAGAGGGAGGAGAGAATGTAAGGGGGACGTAAAGAGGGAGGAGAGAATGTAAGGGGGACGTAAAGAGAGAGGGGAGGAGAGCATTAGGCTTGTTGGACTTCATGCAGTGTTGCACAGAACGATCAGCGGCTAACCTGAGCAGTTCTTGACGGTTAGAACTTGTGTCCGACTTCAGACAGCGACGCCCGTGACTGTGCCATAAGGCAACAGAGTACAACTAGAGTGATTGGAGAGCAGGAGGACTCAACCAGAGCAGATTCTCTAGAGCGACTCACGAGCTCTGATGATGACACAGCTAATCCACGATTGGCAGAGTACACTGCTTGACAATGATCACGTGTGTTTCATTTTTCTTCTCACACCTTCAGTTCCACTAAGGATCACATCTGTTCTTTATAACAGTAAAAGCTCTTTTCATGTAGTTGCGATAGACCCCACTTCACTGGTATTTAGGCTTATTTTGAACTTTATTCTTGTACAAACAGTAGTGCATGTATTGAATGAAAATGTCTCTGAATTATCTGTATTTGGAAAATAATGCGTTTATTCCACTTCAGCTGTAGTAAAGTATGCAAACTTAGCCTGAGCATCACTACAGGAAGCAGAAAGTGTCTGACATCACATCTCAGTTTTCAGCTTCTCTCATCTGCACACGGCAACTCTCACCAATCGGTTACATCCAGCCACAGCCCATGTCCAGCACAGCTAATATAAGGGATGAATAGAGGGAGTAAATGTAAAGAGGATAAAGAGAGGGAGGAGTAAAGCGGGTAAAAAGAGTGAGGAGTAGAGTTAAAGAGGATAAAGAGAGGGAGGAGTGAAGAGGGAGGAGTAGAGTTAAAGAGGGAGGAGAGAATGTAAAGGAGGAAGTAGAGAGATTTTGAAGAAGGGTGGATGGAAGTACAGAGGATAGTTGGGCACTGAGAATCATTCCCACCTGAAGTTAATTGATTTTTCATTGTTGTTCTTTAAAACATTTTTTTTTGAAGTTCTGTCATTAACTGCAATGTGCACTTTCAACACAATGTGTCCAAGACTGTTAATATTAAAGAGTCATTTAATCAGAGTCCCCAAAGAGTCATTTAATCGGAGTGTGTGTGTCACTCGAGTCCCCAAAGAGTCATTTAATCGGAGTGTGTGTGTCACTCGAGTCCCCAAAGAGTCATTTTATTGGAGTGTGTGTGTCACTCGAGTCCCCAAAGAGTCATTTAATCGGAGTGTGTGTGTCGCTAGAGTCCCCAAAGAGTCATTTAATCGGAGTGTGTGTGTGTCACTAGAGTCCCCAAACGGTCATTTAATCGGAGTGTGTGTGTGTCGCTAGAGTCCCCAAAGGGTCATTTAATCGGAGTGTGTGTGTGTCGCTAGAGTCCCCAAAGGGTCATTTAATCGGAGTGTGTGTGTGTCACTAGAGTCCCCAAAGGGTCATTTAATCGGAGTGTGTGTGTGTCACTAGAGTCCCCAAAGGGTCATTTAATCGGAGTGTGTGTGTGTCACTAGAGTCCCCAAAGGGTCATTTAATTGGAGTGTGTGTGTGTGTCACTAGAGTCCCCAAAGGGTCATTTAATTGGAGTGTGTGTGTGTGTCACTAGAGTCCCCAAAGGGTTATTTAATCGGAGTGTGTATCACTATTTTTATTTGTATAGAGTTTTTTTGACAATTACTACACTTTACAGAGGAACATGCCTAATGTCTTAAAACCCCAGTGTGTAGCCAAAGATGACTCTGGTGAGGAAAACTCCTTAAGATGTTTTTGTGATAATGATTAGTTTACAGTCGATGCTAAATTAACTAGAGGGATGCAGATTCGGTCAGTGAAAGGTTCTCTGCCATGAAGTGAAGTCCGTTTTATTTCTATAGCGCATGATACAATACAGATGGTTTCAAAGGAGCTTCACACACATAAAATAACTTGCAAATGTCAACAATTATGAAATGACTAATGTAGAGCTGTTTTGCAGTTGAAATTAAAGACAATAGTGTTATTATTCAGCTCAATTCTGTTCATCTTTTGCTTCTGATAGTCAATCAGTCAAGTCAATAACATTTCTGAATGTTAATTGTCATTCCCCAACTGAGCAGCCAAAGGCACTTGATCTCAAGCTACAAATCAGACAAAACATGTAGGCTACCCATTTACAGTGATCTTGCTGAAAAGAAGAAACCCAGTTTACTCTCTCACACCTGTATCTTTGCACTAGCTTGATTTCACTGTCCAGTATTGGAACTTTGAATTGTAATATTCTACTTCTGTCTTCTTAGGATAAATAATATATACCATCTCAACAATGTCCTGAAAGTATACCTTAACCAGAGTTTGTGTATCACCATGGTCCTCAAAGTATGACTTGATCAGAGTTTGTGTTTAATGTCCCCAAAAGCGACATATAAAATAATGTCCCTAAAGTGAAGGTAAAATGTCAGGTCTTTAAGGAAGGCTTTTATTGATCAAATCAAGTGATATTTGTGATGACAGCTTCTCCAGAAGTGCAGTCATATCTTTCTTTAGTCTCTAGACCCTTCAGAAAGGGGTGTCCCTAAAGGTAGGGTTTCCAGTCATACGTCCTCACATTGTGGTTAAGTAGGTATGTGTGTGTGTGTGTGTGTGTGTGTGTGTGTGTGTGAGAGAGAGATAGAGAGAGAGAGAGAGAGAGAGTGTGTGTGTGAGAGAGAGAGGGGGGGGGGAGAGTGTGTGTGTGTGTGTGTGTGTGTGTGGGTGTGAGGTAGAGAGAGATAGAGAGAGAGAGAGAGATGGTATGAAAACTTTGAAAATGTTGCTAAAAATAAGAACTTTAAAGAATCTAAAGTGATTAATGCATGACGCATCTAATATAATATAATCATATATATGATATATGATATAATATGATATAAATAATTTTTTATTATATAATATTATATAAAATATTTTAGGTAATACATATCATCATTTTGTTGAATTAAGAATCAACGGACATCAGATGTACTGGGGGTACTGATTATTAAAAAACATTACATTAATGCTAGCTTTGAAATAATGTACACCATTCTATGTACACCATTCTATCCATTCTAATGTACACTTTGATCATGTGGTCTGGAACTCCACCCTCGCCTGCGCGGGGTGTGTGTGAAGCAGCCCCTCGGGTCTCACATACATTTCACTACGAGGACCTGTGAGATTCTGTTTATGATTTAATCATTTTTATGTTATTTTATAAGTCGTATTATTTTATTTTGGGGATATTTCATTAATGTTTGGACATCTCTCACCGGTCTAAAACTGTAAGGGATAATTTTTTATATGTATCATCAGAAATGTTTATTGTATATATACTATGCTATCACATTTAAAATAAGTTATCTTTTAAAAAAAAAGAAGAGTATGGTGTGTTTTTTAAGTTTGATTAACTTAAATGTTGAATACCTTGTTTTGTTTAATGAATTGCTTTAGTAGCCCGATGTCATTATATAATTATTTATTTCCATATTCTTTAACCCCTGGAGACTGAGTGGGTTTTGGGGACTGGAGATATTTTGACACCCCTCAGACGTTGGTGTTTTTCATTATCCTAAAACGTATTAGTGGCTAAAAGTCTGAATATCCCATAATATGTGATCAGCATGATTGTACATGTCTGTAATTTTGAGAAGGCTGTGTTTATGATTAGTTTTTGTTTAAAATATGTTTAAAATGTGTTTGTATATGTTGTATAAGTATTGATTGAATACATGATTAAAAAAAATGTATGATAAAATTATTTGTTTTGGTTTAGTAACATGTCTGTTACTGCGATGTGTTTTATAAAAACGATGAATACTTGTTTAAAATGTATGTTCCGGTTTAGTAACATGCCGTCATATATAATTTAATATTGTTTAAAATAGAGATAAGTCTCTTTTTAACTTGATATGTCCACGCGTATGTCCGCTTGTTTATATGGTTTATCAGAATACAAATTTGTATAGCGCCGTGGATATTATAGTGATATAACAAGGTACGTGTGGCTTATGATGAAATTTATAGGCTAGTCATAATTCAGATCGCTTAAAAGTGTACGTGCATGCAGCATTTTATTGTATGGTGGTACTGTAGGTGTACGGTTAAAATAAATAATTAAACAGCTTTTTGAAAAAGATATGATATAAAGATGGATATAAAAGGTTTTAAATATAATATAGAAAATGTCTTGCAACAAATAATGTGAAATGAATTTAACTGAATTGTGTCAATGACACGTCCGGGTTCCTCAATAGACCATATTCTTCATTCTGTTCAATTATATATTCCCCGATCCTGGTAAAATGTATATTTTTTAGTGATGAACAAAACTAATGTAA
This sequence comes from Carassius auratus, assembly GCF_003368295.1. NCBI lineage: Eukaryota > Metazoa > Chordata > Actinopteri > Cypriniformes > Cyprinidae > Carassius > Carassius auratus. The sequence continues at coordinate 22,985,245 of NC_039247.1, read as the reverse complement.
ATGTTTTGTTTTATATTGTTTGTGAATGTATAATGTGTTTATATTCATTAAAAGAAGAAAATAAGACTTGGAGACGAATGTGTGTACACAGGCATTAGAGGGAGAGAGAGGGAGAGAGAGAAAGGGGGTACAAGAGATGCTAGACGCGCACCAGCCGTAATTCATAGGTGAACCGTCAGAAAACTGTCAAAATCATGGTACTCCCGTGTGAGATACGTTTGGTTTTAATTAAAAATGGCTTTGAAGATATTATGATTGGTTAGTAAATTCGGAAGAAAGTGAAGTGTAGCGTGCACACGAAGACGCTGTGAATACTTGCAGGTCAGGAAGGTGATGTGAAAACATCTCTTTCCTGCTCTCTAAAAAAAGAAAAAGAAAAAAAAAAGATCTTGTTTTATCTGAAACAGTCGGTTTCAGTATATTTTTTTATACGGTTTAATTTATAACCTTTTTTTTAAAAGAACGGAATGTTTTTTCAACCTTAGTTAAATTGTTTTTAGATTATGTATATTATATAAACTATATAATGTTTTATATATATAAATGTGAAATAATTAAAATGTGTTGTAGATTATATAAATTATATAATGTTTTATATATAAATGTGAAATAATTAAAATGTGTTTTAGATTATATAAATTATATAACTGAAATGTTTTTCAATCTTTAATTGTTTTATATATATAAATTATAGGACACACAGACCCCATTTATACACCGCTCATAAACGTAATGGGAGGGGGAGAAACCGTATAACCACACACACATAACCGTATAACTGTGGTAAACTTCAAACAAGCTAACTGACACAAACTTCAAACAACTTCTGTCAAAACCGCATGATCGATGGTTGGGGAGTCTTTCATATACCGTTTTAACTTAGAACTAACAGGTCAATAGGGTAAAACTTTCTGTCAAAACCGCATGATCGATGCGTGAGGAGTCTTTCATCTTCCGTTTAAACTAGCCGTCAAAACCATGATTTAGAACTAACTAGGTCAATAGGGTAAAACTTTCTGTCAAAACCACATGATCGATGTGTGGAAAGGTCATAGGTTAACCCTTGAACTCTTTTATCCCGCCCATCCATCATAAGGTTACCGGAAGTTCAACCTGTCAAAAGGTCAAAGGTCAAAGTCATAAATCATCTTGGCATAAAGTGTATTATAATAACTACTCAGGTGGATTTGTTTCTTTTAACTCATATTATGTTGTATATCTTTAATTATTAATATTCTTAAAACACATATTATAAAAAAATAAAAAAAAGTTAAGTAGGTAAAAAATACTTTCTTCTTCATGTTTAATCAGGATTAGTTGTTTATTAGTTTTCAGCTGTGTATGTGCTGTAAGTTTACAAAGCAGTTTACCCTGGTCTAGGCCACATCCTAGACTGTAATTCTGCCTCTTGTCCTGGGAAACAACACAAGATGATTATAATGCTTTAATGGCAAAACTGAGGTTAGTTATACTGTACATTTTTTTATTGAAATGCAATCAAAGACAGTGGACCCTTTCACAAGACTGCGATGATACAAAAATAAAAAAAATACAAATACATTTTTTGTATCTACAATTTTTTTTATGCACATTTATAACACTATACTTAGTATTATATTACCTTTGCATCAAATTACATAAAACTAGTTAAAGGAATAGTTCACCAAAAATTGTAAAATTTGATGTTTATCTGCTTGCTCCCAGGGCATCCAAAATAAAGGTTACTTTGTTTCTTCAGCAGAACACAAACAGAGATTTTTAACTGAAACCATTGTAGTCTTTCAGTCGGATAATGGAAGTGAATGGGAGTCACGGCTTTGAGAGACATAAAACATACAAACAAAACCAAATTAAACCCTGTGGCTCGTGACGATACATTGATGTGTAAAGACACAAAACAATCAGTCTGGGCAAGAAACTGAACAGTATTTCTATCGTTTTTTTACCTCTGATGCACTGCAAGGTCTGAACTGTATGAGCGTCTCCTCAAAACACAGCCTGTGCATGAGGCGTCTTCTTCTTCTTTTTTGTTTTTTGGTGGATCTCAGACTTACAAGTGCATTACCGCTGACACTCCTACTTGAGATTGTAGATAGAGTGCCAATGGTCCATTTGAGAGATAGATGGTGGTAATACACTTTTAAGTCTGCGATCTGCTGTAAGAAGAAAATGCCTCAAGCGCAGACTGAAGAAAAAGACCGAATGAGCTCAGGACAATTTTGACATTGCAGTAAAAATCTGAAGTGAAAAACGATATAAATACTGTTCAGTTTCATGCACAGACCAATCGTTTTGTGTCTTTACAAATCAATGTATCTTCACGAGCTGTAGGGTTTAATTTGGTTTTGTTTTAGCGCAAGGTTTGGGGTTCGATTCCCCGGGAACACATGATATGTAAAAATTGATAGCCTGAATGCACTGTAAGTCACTTTGGATAAAAGCGTCTGCTAAATGCATAAATTTAATTTTCATTTAATTTTTTTATTTTTATGACCCTCAAAGTCGTGATTCCCATCCACTTACATTACATGACAGACAGACTGCAATGGTTTGAGTTAAAAATCTCTGTTTGTGTTCTACTGAAGAAACAAAGTCACCTACATTTTGGATGCCCTGGGGGTAAGCAGATTAAATAATTTCTGCAGCTTGACAGAGCAACATAAGCATAAAAACTGAGCCATATTGGATCATACTGTTCTTACAATATCTATGACTAGACAAATTACCCAATGGAAGGTGTCGTTTAAAAAAAAGTTACCTAATTGAGCACGAGACAGCTTACTACAAGCCTATGTGAGACGACTTGTGAAAGTAATCAAATTTTTTTTTTGGGGGGGGGGTAAACTATCCCTTTAATGCTAATGCGAGAGTGTTTCTAATACAGCATGGGAGTGATGGTAAGTTTGACATTGTTCTCTCTACTGACTGCTGTTATCAGTCTCTCTCTAATAGTTTTTTTTCTGGCTATTTAAGATTGCTTCGGGGGTACCGCGGCGGAGTAACCCAGTACCTTTGTGATTCTTCATAGACATAAACAGAGAGAAGTAGCTCCGGCTACAATGTTCTTCCGCAAGACGCAAGCAGTTCTGTTTATTAACCGCTAGAGCATCAAAAGTTCCCTACCGCAGCTTTAATTAAGCTTTTAGAACAGTTGTCATACCAGGATTGAAGCATTCAAAGTATACTGTACCTTTGGAAACCTTTGTATTAGAATATAAAATCAAATTATTTTTTGGTCATTTTGGACATAAACCACTTTTATTGTCCGGGTAATTGTACTACTTTTACAATACATCTACACATTATAAAATACCAATTTGTATGTTTTTATATTGCTCATGGTTAAGGCATGAACCTTCATGCTTACATTTCTGTGTAGATTTTCAGCAAATTATCATTTTTGGGTGAACTATTCCTTTAACATTAACTACCAATGAAAAATACTTCTTAATCAATTCCAGTATTTACTTATACATTAATATATATGATATTTAATGTGCCTGAGTTAACATGAATTAAATTTAAAATGTATTAATGAATGTAAAAAAAGATTCATAATTAGGCCTACTGTAACAAATGTATTGCTCATTGATTGTTAATTTTGCAACTAATGTTAATTAATGGTACTTTATTGTAAAGTTTTGTAAACGATTTGTGAAAACATGGGATATCCTTTTATTCCAGATGAAAAGCCTCAGCTAAACGGCGACTCATTTTTACACACACTTTATCTAAAAAGAGCGTTGTGCTCTGGTATTTCTTTGAAAGAGACTGGTGAGTCACAAGAAGCCCACACAGCGTATCCCCTCCTCTGGTCACAGCTCAAAAGATGAGTCTGTATTCCTGGATCAATGAGTCAGCCGTGCTCACACTCACATACATCAGTTACGTGTAAAAACATCTCATTTGAAGGGAAGCCTATACAACATCGACATTTTGCCTTGTCTGAGAATGTTCTCCTATTGCGTGAACTTCTCTTTTATTCCTGTAGTGTTGGTCAATTCTGTCTGGACTGAGACTGTTTTGACTGGACAGTGAATCACCTTCCTTTTCCATGATGAAGGAACACATCTTGATCTTTCTCTGCTCATGTTGACAGCACTTGTGCATTTCAGAATATGTCAGTGACATTATGTTAGAGTCTATGCTTTGATTTCCACCAAAGACCATAATCAAGACATTCAGTTTTTCACCTCGTTTATTCTGTCTGCCTTCCAAAACAGCTACTGGTGAGGTTAGGGAGATATTTTCTTTCAGTTTTGCTAGTATTTTTGTTCTTGTGTGAGTCACTTCGGTTAAAATGGAATCTCTTTCTATTATGAAAGCAGACTGGGGATGTTTGGTCAAATCATGAGGTTATCAGTCATAAAAACCCGTGCTGAGCATAATTCCTCTGTGAAAAAAGGAAGTACACCGCCTTATAACACTTAAAGCTCTCTGATGTTCAGATGTTGTTGAATGCAATATTTTTTTCTACTTCTTTTTTCACACTAAATAATATGTATACTGAAACATTAGAAGAAAAAAAAGCACATCAGTATTTCACTAAGACTCATGCCCCATAATAATAATAATAATAATAATAATAATGGATGTCCTCAAATAAACCTTTAAAAGGTTCAAAAAGAGGGTTTTCACAGTGATGCCAAAATAACCATTTTGGGTTCCCCAAAGAACCTTTCAGAGACCTTTTTTTTTTTCATAGTGTGAAGAATATTTTAATGATCTAAAATACCCTTTTCCGCCAGCGAACCTTTATGTAGAAATCAGAAAAAAAAATCGAAATGTCACAATATGTTTTCACTAGTGGTTTTACATGTTGGTTTCACATGTTGGTTTCAAACACCTATTTCAAAACCATATTAAATTGGGGCATTTTTTTCCCCTTCTCCAATAGGTTATCATCACATCTTTGGCTAACCAAGTAAACAAAAGTTAAACCACACTGACATACATTCAGACAATGGGCAAAATGAAGGTAGGCAGCCTATATTTTAACTCAAAAGAAGTGTAAAATGTCATGTGCATGTCGTCACATTTTTATTAGGGTAGCTGTCAAACGTACCTGCAACCTTTATTATTATACTGTTTAAATTTAGCGTAAAATCCTAAAGGGCTGGTTCTTTTGTGACAATTTACCCCACATAGTCTAATGTGAGAACGTGCGTTCAGCCAACCCCTTCAAGATACAATCGATGCAAACATTTACTTTAAAAAAAATATTTACTGGAGTAAAGAGTGTGACTATTAGTTTTTTTGTGTGTGTGTGTTTACTATTGAGTATCAACACCGTTGTTTGTTTATCTCAGCTATGTTAGCTTTTGGTAATCTCGACGGTAAGAAAGGATTCATTTTCCCCTCGAACGGAGAATTAATTTCACTCGTCGCGTCGCGTCACGCCACACCTCGCCTCCACTTGACGCTACGAGACAAATGTAGAAAACTCAACAAAGTTGTCTATAATCGCCTCCAAGTCTTAACAGTTTATGATCAGCTGTGTTGATTCTAACGTGAGTGTTTTAGTTTTGTCGCGTCGCGTCTGTTAATACCATTTCCCTTCAAGTGTGTGATTCAGTCAGTCACTCCTCCTACAAACAACCCACAGAGATCTCAAACTCACCCGAGTCTAAACGCGTGGACTGTGTGGTCGACCGCTGGACCGATCGGGTGTTATTGAAGGAATAAGAAGTGTCAGCGCGTGATGTATTCTCTGAATGACAGCATGGCTAAACGAAGCACACTATTCATCAGGATTGTGGAAGGAAAGAACCTGCCAATCAAGGACATGTAAGTGCTGATGACTTGATGTCATAATTATAACATGAAATGGAAAGAAATATGTGGGAAGTTTAGTATGATGATAAAGAAACTGAAACCAATATGTGGGATTTGAAAGATCATATATACAGTAGCCTATTAGAGTACATCCCAGTTAAAATAAATAAATACAATAAAAACCTGTAAAATTATTATCATGCTACTTTACTTTTTTAAAATACAATGGATTAAAAGATGAAACCAAAAATACAGTTCTGGCATTTTAACCACATACATAAACATGAACAAATATATGTCCTATAGACTTGCCTGTATTTGAAACACAAATCAGTGAAAGTGCACCCACAAGTGATAAGTCAAAATTATATGATGTGTATTTCTTATATAAGTATTATAACTAGAGGCAGATAGAGGCATTGGAAATAATATATAACGGAACAATTGATGAAAGTAAAAAAAAAAAAAAAAAAACGGTGTGTGATTGGTACACTTTTGGCACAGATGCTCCATGTAGGGAAATACATAACAGAAACATAGTGCATTTCTCTTAATAATACTATCAGATAGTATTCATTAGTATATCAAACATAACACCAGATTCAATCAATTATATTCAGTTTTTTTCTTTTTAAATCTCACACCAAAATACTATTTTTAAAGACTTAATATGCAGGGAAAAATGAAATAAGCGGGTTAATTAGTTCCCTTTCTGGAATTGTCAGCATTCCATTGTGATTAACACAAATTCATTCAGTGCTCAGCTCAGTGTTTTCTTTGTCTGGCATGAAATTCACATAGTTATGATTTTTCAACGGCAGCCCAGATGACAATGTTTTAATGTTCATTTGTGAAAAGGATAGTTCTGTGAAGAAATTAGTTTATTGGTTAGGGAGGTCATCCACATTAACATTTCAGCACTGTGTTCATGTCAGTGCGAGGAATATGATTCGCTGCCCTTCTCTTCCTGAGTTACTGATTTCACTTCCCTTGTATGATTAATATCAAATTTGCAGAACTGTTTAGCTGGGTGGGTATTTCTAAGAAAAATCTTCCTTGATTGGGACTTTTTAAATAGAGAAGCAATCGGGTACTGGACAAGACAAACTGTTAATGTTGTAATTTTTTTCTAAACACTTTACCCTGAAAGTAACTTATCCTGACATTATTTGATACCTTAAATTGCCTTATCAACACCCTAGCAACCGAACTGAATACCAACACCCTGGCAACCATCTAATGATACCAATTCACTGTGGCGGTCAAGTATGGGACCATTTAAAATTTTAAATTATGTCCACAGTCAAATGTAAAATGAGATAAAAAGCTCCATATTTCAGGGCTTGTTTGTAGGGCTGATCAGTTTGGCAAAAAAATTTGTAATTACATATCAACATGAATATAAAACAAGTGCCCTTAGATATTCATGAGAGGGGACTCCATCCCAAACCTTTGCCACTCTATCCTTGACTCCATTTCTTATAACCCATTGCCGGAATCATCATACCTGATTGTTCTCACCTGTTGCTCATTACCTGTGCCTATATAAGCCTGGTGTTTTTATACGCCCTGAACTCTCATTGTTTGGATTACTTATTGTGTTTAACCTCATGCCTGTTTTAACAAAGGTTGTGGATTATGCCTCTAAACTATTGCACTTGGATCCTCAACCTTCATGTCCCCACGCAGTTTTGAAACTGTAATAATAATAATTTGTTATTGCTAAATAAAATGATTAAAAAAAATAAAAAAAATATTACCATTTAATATTATTTAATGAATATTTAACTAAAATGAAGAAAAAATAACGTATTTTATTTTTAAAGTATTTAAGAAAAGAAATGTAACAAAAATTCTACAGTACAAGTTTATGGTACAATAATATTTATGTCCTAATGTCTTCATTTTCAAACACTAAACCAAGTTTTTATTATGTCGGAAACAGGACTGCATGATAAATCCATGCGATTGTCCTGCGCATCTCAACAGTAAAGCCGGTTCTGTGATTAGTAGTTAATCTCCATCACGTGCTTTCAGATGGAGCGGCATTTAATACACAGAGCTGTATTTTAATTAATTGTGCAGCCTTAAGCTTTGTTGAAGTTTGAGAGCACAAGTCATCTAAATCTTGTAGTTTCTTATCTATCCATTGGCTGTTAGATTAGTGTTTAGAATGAGGATCAGTGTTAATCAGTTACAGCTGACATAGTTGTGTCATCCTCTATGAGATGATAGTCTGAACCAGAATCAGAAAATAACAAATGAATCCAGCAGACAGATGAGATTTTAGTGTGTTAAAGAGCTTCTGCTGTCACGTGGACCTGGTCTCTATCAAGCGACAAAGAACCCACTTAAACCATTAAAAAAATTAAATAAAATTTGTGCTTCCAGAGATACCAGATAAGTGTGTGTAAAAAGTTACAGGACTTTCAATCAAATAAAAATTTTAGTAAAATGAATTGCATGATATGTTGATTATTGAAAAATCCTTGAACACATGAAGACTGATTTCATGGTTTTTAAGATGGATGAGTATTTCAGTAACACTTTACTTGAAGCCTTTATGTATAATGCATTCTAAAGTTATTCATTAAGAGCATTGTAATGCATTATAATACATTATATATCTTCAGAAATGAATACATTTTCAGAAATTGTATCCAAAGTTAAAATGTATTAAAAAGATTCCTTGTTAATTCGAAATTGGGTTTTTGTCATGTGTCTTTTATTTATTCATTTATTTTCTCAAGATGTAACAAAGTATTATAATATATTAGAACTGTGGTTACAATCGTTAATGAAATCATAGAATGCATTATAAGGGTGCATTACAAGACATAATGAATGTATTAAAAATATTATATATGAAATCTTCAAGTGTTAACAAAATTTGGGGCATTTTCAACATAAAATCAAGAAGTATCAATCTAATACTTAAAGTCATGTTGAAACAGGCATAGCGACAGTTAAAATATGGTAGATGCCCAATAGACACAAAAAGGTATTATTAATTTGACTGAAAATGTGGAATCTTTCACATTTCTGTGTTTTCAGAAGCAGAAGTTGTCATAGTATAATAATGAAAATATATAAAGCTTTACAGGATTTACGATGCTGATGGTCATTTTTATTCCATAAAGAAAGAATAATTTTCTTTACATTAATTTTTGATTGCATAAACCAGTCATGGGTGATCACGAGATTGATAACTATTGCTCAGAGATTTTTGCCGGTATGCAGTAACTTTATTGTTTATTTCACTTGCAGATCTGGAAGCAGTGATCCATACTGCATCGTGAAAATTGATAATGAGGCAATAATTCGGTAGGTATGATTTTTGCCCCTTACATTTTATTTGTGCCCCAGTGTTTGATGATGTAATATCGTTCCACATTGCTATACAGCACATAATAAGTCAATTATCACAAAATGGACAGGATAAAAATGAAATTTTCTGTGAAGCAGAACTAATTGCATTTGTGCCACATAATTGAAATATCTCCTGTTCCACAGAGTGCTGTGTGTTCTTGTGTACCTCCACATTTGGCAGCTATGTGAAGGTCACACTAAACAAACCTACAATTTGAGGAGTCTGAGGTGGAGGTTCAAAACACAAAATATAACCGTCACTGTGACCGTCAGTACAGTGTGACAGTCAGTACAGTGTGGGCATATTGATTCCTGGTGCTCCAAATGGAATTAAGAGTAGGAGGTAGAATGTAGACGAAATGAAAATCCATCTTATATGCATGAAAACCTTGATATAACTGCTACCACAATTAGAGCATTGAAAACTCTGGCATCTTAAATTGTACTTAAGTTTATTATATTGTTATATATGTTATTCACTCCACCATCTCTTTTGTGACTCGCTCTATTTCCAGTGCCTATGAAAAGATCTTATTTCCCCTCTGAACTGAAACGTTTAACAATCACACTATTGATATAATCAGTAAATGTTATGTGAGTGTTTCCTGAGCCATAGTGATTTTTTGGGGTCCATAGTTCACATTCTTTCCCCGGAATACCAAATCTGAAGGTAAATAAATGTTAAGTAAGGATAGTAGTCTCATGTTTGTTTCCACAGAATCATTACAGCTGTAAATAAGTCCTGTCTTGTCTATCACTGTGGTTAAAGAAAAACTGCTGCCTGGTTTTGCTACTGTTTAAATCTAAATAATTATCTTTATACCTATTCTCCAGACATTCTCCATTCATTTGGAGTTTTAAAATACTTTTTTTTTAAATATATAAACCTAAGCAGTGTTCTGTGTCAACCATCCGATTTATTAAAGTTAATGTGTTCAGTGTTTTATTATTATTATTGATTATATACTATTATTGTAATGATGAGCCAGAGAAGTTTGGATCCAAATGCAGCGCTTTATTAAAGAATGGTCAAACAGGTAGAAATCAGGAATGGCGTCAGGTGTGTCAGGGATAACCAGAATCGAAACCAGAAAACAAGCAGAGATTGGGGCAGGCAGCAGAGAATCAAGAGTCAGAGTCAGAGTAATCAGTCCAAAGATCAAACACGGGAATGACAAACACAGGGAAAAATGCTCGGAAATGCTAAACAAGACTTCGCAGTGAATGAGAGTGAGTATGCTGCTTTTATGTGTGTGTAAATGAGGTGCAGGTGTGGCAAGGAAATTGGCTAATGAATGAGGTGCAGGTGTGGCAGGATTGTGATGCAGTGACTTATGGGGAATGTAGTTCGGGTGTGGTGCAACAGTATGAGAAGTGCTAGTGTCCAAGTGAAATCTGGTGGTTGATGGGTGGAATGGTCCTGAGTGGAGTGCCCTCTACTGAAGTTCATGGGCACTCCATCTAATGATCGTGACAATTATAGTTCTTTTAACTAGCTTTTATTTTTATATTTTCATATATTTTATATTTGTTTGTTTTTTTTTAAAATTAGAATTATATGTTAGTTTTTTAGTTTTAGTTAGTCTTTTATTTTTCAGTTTTGGTGATTTTAGTACTTATTTTATTTTAGTTAGTTAGTATTTCTTATTTTCACTTATTTTGTAAGTTTAAGTTTATATCTTTATATTTTATTTCAGCTTCATTTCAACAACACACACACACACACACACAAACATTTTAATATTTATTATTTTTCAGACTCAACAAATTAGTAGTTGTTTTATACAAATAAAACAAGCAACATGTTTAATGTTCAAAAATATTACATAATAAAAATGGTCATTTATAGGCACTCCAGGATGATATTGAACTTCTCCCACATTGTGTACAGAGTTATGAGTTTTTTGTTTTTTAATTTGTCTCTTAGGACAGCAACAATATGGAAGACATTGTCTCCTTTTTGGGGTGAAGAATACACTGTCCATCTTCCTCCCTACTTTCATACAGTGTCTTTTTGTGTGCTGGATGAGGACTCTCTCAGGTCTGAACCTACTTTCTAGTCTGTGTAGTCCGGTTGAAGATGAAGTGATTTTTTTTCTGAAATCTCACACTTTCAACTACTTATGTGATTAACTTTATTGAATTTAACAGCAGTGTCAATGTGATTCATATAAATCTTAGTACTACTTATGTCTGCTCGATGGATACCTGCAGTCTGAACAACTGTTCTGTTTACAGTCAAGATGATGTCATTGGGAAGGTGTCAATCACTAAGGAGGTTCTCACCGCGAAACCTCAAGGTAAGAGAGAGTATTTCCTACAGAGCATTTACGGCTTTTATTCACTTGCTGTTGTGAAATGGGAAATCAATATCCAAAGGCAACAAGGCATTTCTCAGTGTCAACAAAGTAGAGATTTTAAGACAAGTGTTAAAAGAAAGTTGTGACAAGTAATCATAAATAAGTCATAAACGTAGACTTAAAACTCGACTGTCATGTGACTGTGATTAACCACAAACGCCCTAAACACACTAAAATAATGGAGGCAAATTCTGTCACCAAAAACTCAAAAAATACCCAGAAAGCACAGTTTAAATTAGTTAGTATCTTTTGTCCACTATATTCACTTGCTGGTAATGATGCTTTGTGGCCAGAGGATAAGTGCAAATGTGTAAATGAATATAAATCAATCTTTATTTTTAATTTTGCGTGTAATGAATGTTCATAATGTGCATTAAAGGGACACTAAGTAGGAATTACTCCCATCTAGTGGTGAAATTGTATTTAGCATTCAAACTAATTTTGCTCTCCAGCGCCTCGCTTTTTCAAATGCGCGTTGCATCTACGGTAGGCGATATGTACCAAAAAGCTTTGACGGGATGTCTTCTAATAGCACTTCGTCGAGTTTTCCTTCAGGTGAACAGGTGTGTTATTTCAAACAAACAGCAACATGACCATAAACAAACGAATGTTACAGTATGAATTACTGACTGTGGAAAACATGAAATATTGTAATTAGTAGTTATGTCTTCTTTATTCGTTATATTTTCTGAATAATGTGCATTGTTAGATATAAAAAAAATATTGTAATATAGATTGTAACACTGACTTACCTGTCGAGAAGAAAACTAGCCACTTCAGCGTCTCTTTTGAAATCTTTATCCAGCATTATCTCTTTCCACCTAGAAAAAGCTTCCCCGACATTAACTCTTGTTTTCTGTAATCTAAGGTCACGTTTCCTTTTACGTTCTATTTTTGACTGTTTTGGCGACGATGTTTTCTTCTCCTGTGGCGCGGCATATGTATGGTCCATAATAAGAATGCAATCCAGACTTTTAAACTTGCCGGTGCAGTTTCAAGCGTCTCTCACTGCTCTGCACCTGCGTTTCTGGCTCTGACCGAAAACGCGTTGTGGAAACTCGTTGGCTTAGTACTTTTTGTCCCTCTCTGCTATTTTAGTTTTGCAAGATGGCGGAACTACATGGAAGCCTCCGTCGACCTACCCGTCCCATGTATATAAAGATAATAAATTCTTCATTTACGAGGATTAGTTTAAACATTGGCATAGGTATTTGTACACCATTGAGGGCATATTTATGAATAAAAATATTGATTTTAGATAATAAAATACCTAAAAAGTTACTTATTGTCCCTTTAAAGGGAAACACGCAGGCCAAATGTAGAAATTAGAAGAACATTACAATTCAATTTGATTTGTTTTTTTATTTATGATTTGTCTTCATTGTCCCAAACTCATGTTCATGAAACAGTGATTCACAACATAGTGGACTAGGGAACGAATGTGTCACAGCCATATTCTCTTCAATATGTTCTGACTGTTTCTCTAGCAAATGTAATTTTTTACTCTGAAAACAAGACAGCAAAACTGGTGAGGAAGATTGAAAAACTGCATGAACTTACTTTAATTCAACATAGCTGTAGTAGGACTCCCTTGTGTATTATGACCAAACTTTAGGGTTCCTGTGAGGTGGTGTTTTTGAGATTGGTGCTGGTGAGTCATTGTGTGTCTGGGCTTACAACTCATGTGTGTTATGCCTGAGGGGCAAGGACATGGCAGGGTTATCCATTATCATGACACAAAATGGTAGAGAGCATCACTCATTGTACTCCCTGTGTCGTGGTCATGACTAGACAGAACACAGGCCATCCGTAATGGAATAAAAAAACGTAATGACACCATTCATTAACATTATTTAGTTCACTGTGTCTCAGAGAGACGTTTAGTAACGATTGTTTGGATGTGTGGCTCAGCTTGTTAGCATTAACAAAAGCCTAAACATGATCGAGAGCCTGTTAAATGTTGGTCAGCAACCCGAGCCTCATTTCACGACCGCAGCCGGTTTGTCTGAGGTAACATGTTGAGCTTTGGTTCTCATGTGGGTAATTTTGGTTCGAATGATGCTTGAAACAGTTCTTCATCTTGTTCCCCACACTACATACAGATACTACCATATAAACAAATATACTATCAAATTTTGGAATAATTTAGACTTAATTTAGAAAAACTTATGAAAGAAATATACTGATTTGCTGCTTGAGAAACATTTCTTACTATTTTGCTGGCTAATATTTATTAGTTTATTTCTGTCATGACAACTCTCAGAAAGTTTAGCATGGGGGTATACATGACAATGATAATGTGTTTGGTCTTGGCGGGATAGATGCCAATACACAAAATCCACAGTCATGCTACTGTGAAGTACAGAAATACTGCTGCTGCACATAGAACATATTTGAAATAACCCCCATTTATAGCATTCATAAAACCTAGTAGAAGATATATACAGGTGGAGCTGGGGAAGGTGGAGGTGGAGGTCTTCTGAAGTGCGCTGCAACTGCAAGCACCAGCAAATCATTAGAATGTTGAGCAGCAATCTCACTGGCTGCTAATGCAACTAGAACCAATTGCAATTTCTGTAATAACCTTTTAAGTAATTTATTAATAATTTAGCACCAGATCAGCATATTCGAATGATTTCTGAAGAATAATTTGACACTGATGTCTGAAGTAATAAATAAAATAGAAAATTGTTCTTTGAAATTGAAGAGCTTAAGAATCTTCTTTCAAAAACATGAATAAATATTAATGGTCTGCATGTCCTTACCAGACATGACATGAAAAAATAAGCCAATGAGTGTCTAAGAAGTATCTAGAAGTAGTGGGTCTGACAGTAACTATAACTCAAGTCAGCCTTCATTGACTTTTGAATGACTCTTTATGTCAGTTCTCTCTTCATCTGTCCTCTTCTCACACTTACTCTCACTGTAGCTATAATCAAATTGCCTTGCATAACCTTTCTCTCCAAGGCCTCTAAAATAGCTTTTAGTGAAAGGAAACGTTCTGCAGAGTACAGAAATAGCCCTGCGCACAAGTTTCCCTTGGTTTTGACAGGATGTGAACATTAAAGTTAGCTATCATATTCTTATCTTATTGACAACAACAAATCATTGACATTTTACATGTCAAATGGACTCTAATGTGGTTCTAATAAAGTATTGCCACTAACAGCCACCTGTAACATCGTGAGAAAAACCTAGCAAGTTGCTAAAACATTAGCAATGCGCTAAAAACACTTATTAATATCTGTACAACACCTTGGTAACAAATAAAATATTAGAAGCAACTTTTGGACTTTTTTTTTTTTTTAAGAACATTTGTGTGCATTGTTTACTCTCTGGGCCCCCCAGATGAGAGAAGAATGCACTCTGTTATAAGTGACTTTGGCTAGTGGCGTAGAATCTGTTTGAAGCAGAGACCTTCACTCTTTAAAGGGGGGGTGAAATGCTCGTTTTCACTCAATATCCTGTTAATCTTGAGTACCTATAGAGTAGTACTGCATCCTTCATAACTCCAAAAAGTCTTTAGTTTTATTATATTCATAAGAGAAAGATAGTCTGTACCGATTTTTCCCGGAAAAACACGAGCGTCTGTAGGCGTGACGTGTGGGTGGAGCTAAAGAATCACGAGCGCCAGTAGGCTTTTGCTTTGAGAGCGTTTGGAAGCTTGAGGACAAAACCAACCAAAACAAACCATGGCTAACAGTCAGATTCAGCATATTTTTATGATCCAGAATCAGATCCAGAGGCTGAAATTTAACAAGAGCAGCAGCAACAACAGCGTCTCTATGTGGTATGTACTGAAACTGTATATATATTTGCTTAGCGGTTTTGGAAAATGACTAAGTTCCACTTTGTCGTCTTTTTATTATTATTTTTTTTTTAAGCTGTACATGTGGAAAGTGCAGTTTGATGACAACATCGCATGTTGTTTACTTGATGTGCTTACGCGCCGATAGCTAAGTTAACAACACAGAGATATTTGAAGCAGTTTTACTCACCGCCTGGAGTTCCAACACACGATCGTGACCTTTTTTCGTTGGGACTGCATTATCCTTAAGAAATAAACGATACGCAAATCCGTCGTCAAACTGGGCCTTGTTTGTAAAACAAGCATCTTCGAAATGCAGGGAACAAACAAAAACACTTGCACAACTCCGTTGATGCTCTGTAAAAATAAACTCCATCCACTGGTCCCTTAATGCTGTTTCTCTTTAGGTAATCTGTGCAGGGTTGTCTTGCCCTGGCAACCAAAAACACACTCCTTTTGTGACATTTCGCGACGCTCTCGCTCTGATCAGTGAATGTCTGTTGTGCTCTCTCTGCTCTGCTCTACGGGAGCGCGCGCTCTTCCGGGAGAAGTCCCCTCAGGACCCATATAAGGACATTCCGCTCCATCTAACGTCACACAGAGCCATACTCGAAAAAAACTTTCCGAAACTTGTGACAAACCGGAAGGAGTATTCTTGGAACAGAAATACTCCTTCAAACATACAACTTAATTTTTGAAACTTTGTCCATGTTTAGCATGGGAATCCAACTCTTTAACAGTATAAACAACTCAGTATGCATGAAATAGCATTTCACCCCCACTTTAAAGGTTGGCCTTGTGTGTGTGTGGGCCACTGTTTTGAACATATTCACGAATCAGACTTTTAACTGTCAGTCTATGCCTTCTATACCTCATTCCAGTGGAGTTTTTCATTGCATGAATACTATATCACTGGAAAAATTGCTTCTAGAAAATAGCTGTTTAGTAGTTGACTTGAGCTTATTTTTTCATGGTTCTGTTCTTTTCTTTAAAAAGATTGTTTGTGAACAAATTCTTCCATTTAAATTTCATGTTTTTGTCTTTTATTTTCAGCGGCAGGATGATTGAAGTCAAGAATGGGCTATTTCAGACTATTTTCTGGTTATTATGGTGATTTTGCATTCTCTTTTCAGTTTATTTCTTTTAAGCCATACAGTGTAACAAAAACTTATTTTTTTCCTGGAAAGCATGAGCTCTCTCTCTCTCTCTCTCTCTCTCTCTCTCTCTCTCTCTCTCTCACTTATTTATTTATGACAGTATTGTGTGGTGTATTGAAGATAAAAATTGCATCTGAGCTTCAAACAAATATATGAAAAATGCATGTTTAGTCAGATACTGCAAATACGTTTAGTTCCAGAAAATAAATGGAAAGCAGCATTCATCTAAATGGAAAGGTTGTCCTTGGCATGCCCAACTTATTTTTGGGCTTCTCACCAGAGCAATAAAGAAAAACAGACCTTGACGAGTGATTCACTGGAATACTAATTAAGAGGAAAAATCTGCTTATCAGGCCACAGGAACAAACAAGCCTAATGTCCACATCAGAACAGCCAAAATAACTAGTGACTGCAAAATCTGAGTGGTTTAATGGTCCTTGGGTCAGTCTTTCAGTTGAAAAGCTGCTTGATTTCCTAAATACAGACATTTTAAGGATGGAGCTCACACATGCTGCAATGCTGCTGAGTGGTTTGTGATTGTAGCTTCGTATAGCTTTCTTTTTCTGTTGGAATCTTTCTATCACTCTCTTTTGTTTAAACTGCTTAAATATTGCCACAAGTATAGTGTAGCCTTCTCTGTCAGAGGTGAGGGATTCATATGTGATAAATGCAGGCAAATAGTTCGTTTGACAGAGAAGATTTCAGTTCTAGAGATGCATCCAACCTTTATCGAGTTTAGTAAGAATGTGAGGGCCTTTGGATGTGACTAGCTTAGCAAGTCTTGTATATTGTTCAGTTCCGGTTGCAGAGCCCCCACAGCAGGGCGACTGGGTGACTATGAGGTGGCTTTTCCGTTCCGATCAAAGCATTAAACAGGTTCTTCCCACTCAGTGACGCACCCACTGAGAAACCTGATGAAAGTGCCCTAAAGTCATTGGAGATTCGATTGTATGGAACGTGAAAATAGAGATACCAGCCACCATAGTTCAATATTTACCGGGAGCCAGAGTGCCTGACATCTTTCACATTTTAAATATATATATATATTTAATTTAAAACGGCTGGCTAATACTAAATGTAAATTCAGTAAGATTGTTATTCATGTCTGTACTAATGTTCGACCTCACCAGCTGGAGATCACTAAAAATAACATTAAAGACATGATAAAGTGTGAACTTACAAATACGATATCAGACACTGTAATAGAAGACAACAAAGTTAAGTCTGACACAGAGAAAGGGACCAATGTGTGTTCTTCTAACATGTTTGGCTGGTAAAATAAATGTATGTGTGTATGGAATGGAAGTGTCCTTGAGCCTATAAGGTAACAATAATATAATAAGATAATCTTTTTTAAAATGGTTTTGGCTAAAGGGAAATGTTGGTTTCTTCTATGCTGCTAGGTATTATACTATATTGACTGGGTTAAATAGAATTGCATTACTAAAAAGAGACTAAAATACAATGACTAAATTTAGATGAAAAGAGTCATGGATAATTCTGACTAAAATAAGACTAAAAATGTTCAGACTTTTAGTTGGCTAGAACTTGACTAGACTAAAAAGAGTATGAATGTGACTAAAACTTAAAACTTTGAAATTAAAACAGGCTGCTAAAAACAACACTACTTGGGAGATATCATCAGGAAACATGGTGTTTGCTGATCAAACTCAGCTCTACATGTGACCTTGGACCACAAAACCAGTCTTAAGAACCCGTTTTTCCGAATGAAAGCTGAATAAATAAGCTTTCCATTGATGCATGGTTTGTTAGGAAAGGAATCTGGAATCTGAATTGATAAAATACTGAGAAAATCACCTTTAAAATTGTCCAAACGAAGTTCTTAGCAATACATATTACTAATCGAAAACTAAGTTTTGATATATTTAAGGTCGGAAATTTACAAAATATATTCATGGAACATGATCTTTACTCAATATCCTAATGATTTTTGGCATAAAAGAAAAATTTATCATTTTGACCCATGGAATGATTTTTTGGCTATTGCTAAAAATATAACCCAGCGACTTTAGACTTAACCAATTCCCAGAACTAACGGAATGCAAAGTTGTAACAAAGACTGGATGATTAGCAATTTCCTACTGCTAAATTCTAAAAAAACAGAGGTGATAATTATTGGACCAAAAACCTCTGCATGTTATAACTTAGAACATTGTCTAACGCTAGATTGCTGCTACTGTATTTCAATTCCTTGTCATCAGTTAGGAGCCTAGGTGTGCTATTTGATAGCTGTGTTTCCTTTGAAAACCATGTTTTTAGCATTTGTAAAACATTTGTAAAAATGTTCCATCTTAAAAACATATAAATTACGACCTGTGCTCTCAATGTCAAAAGCAGGAATGTTTATTCACACCTTCATGACCTCGAGGTTAGATTATTGTAATGATTTATTGGGTAGTTGTTCTGCACGCTTAATAAATAACCTATAGTTAGTCCAACGTTCCGCAGCTGGGGTTCTTACTAGAACCAGGAAGTATGAACATATTAGCCCAGTTCTGTCAACTCTGCACTAGCTCCCAAATTAAACATTGTATACATTTTAATACCTTGCTAATAACTTATAAAGCCCTGAATACTTGAGCAAGCTCATATGACATTATAACACATCTGTTGCAATCTCAAAAATCTGGCCATTTGATAATGCCTAGAATATCAAAATCAACTGCGAGCACCAGATCTTTTTACCTGTTTAGCCCCAGACTCTAGAACAATCTACCTAGTGTTGTTCGGGAGGCAGAAACACTCTGTCAGTTTAAATCTAGATTAAAGACTCATGCCATTAGCCTGACATACACATAACACACTATCACATTTCTATAATTCAAATCTATTAAAGGATGTTTAGGCTGCATTAATTAGGCCAACCAGAACTGGGAACACTTCCCTCATAAGAATGGCATCTACGCTAATATGAATCTGTTTCATTCTTATTCTGAGGTCACCATAGCCACCCAGATTCAGTTAGTTTCCACTGAGTTAAGAGGTCCCAGACTGTGTCAACTATAGCCAGAGATATTGTAAAAATCATTAAATATTTGCAGTATTAACAGGATTTTGCATTTCCAATTAATGTAGGCCTGTTATTATTATTAGGTTACTTTTATTATTAAATTACAATTCATTTGCCTAGCAATAATTTCATAGAGCATCACCGCATAACTGACATCCTGTGAGGATAATAAAAGATAAACTATTCCTAATCCTCATTGAAAATATTTTAAAAAGGTATTTTTAAACAGGTTTATTAATTTATACAATGAATTATAGTCCGGTTAATAAAATTGTTTACACTGTAGTCATTGATGAAAATTAATAGCAGCTTTATTTCAAGCACTAACTTTCAAAAAGAACCTGTTTAACGCAAAATTCATTTCTCATTTCTATTTTTTCCCACTATGTATGGGCCACAAGAGAAATATTAAGGAATAACTCAAGACAGTTATATCAGCGTATGTGGACGTGGAGTCGTCTCTTGTTGTCTCTGAGAGAATATGCGCCGTTATTGCACCTTATTGTAAGGGCTGCAACAGAGCAGATTTTCAGTGAAAAACTGCTTAAATCTCAGTATATTCTTAGTGTACACACATTTATTGAACATCCAACATGTCAGTGAATACTCTTTGACTACCATATGCCTATTCTGTAGAAATACAGCAAGGCCATTAATTATATTAATCTAAGCCTCTTAGAGGTACTGGAGAGAGAGGATGTAATAAAATTTTCCCAACTACATGTGTACATATCTACTGACTTTCCCCTATCAGGTTGTATGTGTGTGTTTGCAGATGTACAGTAATGTTAAGGAGCAGTGGAAGTCATAATAATACTGCTCTGAATTCTGTTCCTGCATCATTATGGCGCAGTGAACTAGATCGCTTTAGAGTCCTTGTCTGTGAACCATGATGACTTGATTGTCTGCTAAATTACTCATATCGGTGTCAATGACAGATATATGAACTCTCCTCTTTCAGATTCTTGTCTTTTTTATCTTTTTTGTTTAGGTGTAGATGGATGGATGAACCTAACAGAGATCGACCCAGATGAGGAGGTGCAAGGGGAGATTCACCTCCAGATTTCAGTTCAGGGAGATGGAGATATTCCACGAAAACTGTGCTGCCAAGTCCTAGAGGCAAGGTGAGTTACTGTGAGGAGCAGCAAATGATTTGTGACTGAAACTGTTATTTGTATATTTGTGTGCATCCTTAATGATCAGTAAAGCCATTTTATTAATTCACGAATGGGAATAGTAAACAATATAACAGTTCTGGTTCTGATTCATCTAAACAATTCTGGATCCTTAATAATTACATGAACATTTCTTCTTGAATGATTCTATTAGTTATTTTAGATGTGAGGAAAAAATATTTGGAATGCAAACAACTTACTAGCAAATATGAAGATATCAATTACCAATATTTCTACAGTATTTTTAAATTTTTTTTCAATTCAATTCAAGTTTATTTGTATAGCGCTTTTTACAATACAAATCGTTACAAAGCAACTTTACAGAAAATTATGTGTCTACAATATTTAGTAGTAGCTTATTGCGGTGACTGTCAGTTTGTGCACGTTTGACAGGATTTTAGAAAAAAAAATTTTTTTTGAATGCGGTAAAAATAAATTACTCATAGTTAGTTTATGACTTAATGCTTTAACTAAAGTTAACAAATAAGCCCTTATTATTAAGTGTCACCATTTAATCTTAAATGACCTTTCAGGCTTCACAAATGCAATGCAAGAATTGACTAACTATATATAAAAATGTATAAACAATACAAAAAAACAACAAAAAAATGTGGTAATATATTTCAAATACTATGCCAATAAAATGTGCACTGTAAAGCCCTTACTCAGAGCTTCCGGAAAATACATGGATGATGTGTTCCGTAATTTGTCCGGGATCGTTTGATTTTGGTTCATTTACTGCCGGTGATTTTCCAGATTCTGTGTGTGTGTTCACAAACATCCCGTATGGATCCCGAAAAAGACATGGGACATTATGCTGTGACGTAATGTGACGCATACCATTTCACTAAGCTGATGAACAATCTTGGCTTCTGCGCGGATAGTGAGGAGCTCCCTGATCTCTGCTACATACCAGTTGCACATATTTTGTCATTGTGAACATTGAACTGCCTTCAAAAGACGATAACGTGCATCATCACTAAGACAAACCTTTTATGGCATTGGTTCTGGCTTTTGTTAACACAGGGCTCGTTCTGGGACTGATCCCAGCAATGTTATTAGGTCCCCAACCCAGGATCCATCCCGGGTCATGTTTGCGTTCACACAAGAAGGCACTCTGGAAAGGAGTTCAGATTAGTTCAGATTTATTCACTGATTCACTCAATGCCCATTTTCTTCATATTACATAAATATGCCTGCAGGTGGTGAAAAAGAGTGTCTTAAGTGTTAAGTCTTAAGTCAACAAACATATATTTTTTTACGTATTTATTAAACTGATTTGGCTTTATTAAAATGACTAAATAAGTGGTTCAGGTTTTTAAGTAACATTTTATTTAGGAGAACAATTCATTCGCTTAAAAGATTTGTTCAAAAATAATGATTTCTGAACGTAACATCAGAAAAGCCAATGCAGCGTCTCTCTGGGAGATGCAGTATGCATTCACCTCTCAATCTCCTTGTTGTTAGATCTTTGGCACAAACAGCGGTTTCTCCCTTGCCCATACACAGATAAGTGTAGTGAGAGTACCCCTGAGTGCTTCAACGGCGATCTTTGAAAGGAAATTTCCTCTTAATAGAGCAATTTCTCTAAATGAGCTTCACGAATGGATTTGTATATGTTTACAAAATGCTTTTCCGTCCATGTCCTTGTAATTGCCGTTTGCACTCCCTCACAGGCAGGATTGCTGTGCTCATTATTTTCTGTAGCAGCTTTTGTTGATGATTTATGTCCTTCTTCTGAGGACATTTCTATCAGTACATAGCGATTGCGGCTCGCATTCTTTCTTTTTTGTCTTTTTTTTTTTTTATAAAAAAGACTGCCAGTCACTTCAGCTGCTTCCCATCCTGGCCCTTCTACTTCAGAGTATGAGGCCTCTATAGGAGAGCACTGTAGTAGAGCAAGGTGATGTTGTGGGAGTGAATTCCCGTGGACCTCTCACTCCTCAAACCGAAAGTGTTCTCCTGTAGATTTTCTGGGTGAATTTGAGAGCCCACGTCAGCATGGGTTTGATCTCTCATTCGGGGCTCATGATGAGGATAAGTTATCTATCAAAGCAATAGAGGGTGGGCCCGACTGATCAGAATCGGTGACACTTCTGGGTGCTGTGTGCCAGTCAGAGCCTTACAATGAAATGGCAGCCATGCTTACCTGGGCAGCAGAGAGCATCAGGCTTAAGTGGACCCTGTCCTGAGCGCACTCTCTCAGATGGCTAGTTCTTGGAGACTGAGTGCCCCAGTTCCTTTCTGCTGTTCTTTGAGTGAAAGTTGAAATCTTTCTGGCAAAGGGCACGATAAAGCCTGATGAAGGGGTTTTACAGTCCCTGCTTCATTGTACCCATGAAGGATGGGGGGTTCAGACCAATCTTGGACTTAAAGGTGCCGAACCGATCCCTTCACAAGCTCCGGTTCAGAATTATATGCTCAAGCATGCTAACATGTGTGAGGTACCGAGATGGTTTGCGACAGTAGACCGAAGGACACATGCTTTCATCTCTCGGTCCTTCCAAAACATAGTCCATTTCTTTGGTTTGCCTTTGAGGTCAGGTCTCTGCGTGCCACTCACATTCCTGGTGACCTATCGTGCAGCAGACTTCCTCCCATGGCAGGTCATGCTCCAAGGCAAGTGAAGGCTCACGCTCAATCAGGGGTGTTGCTGCTGTGTCAGATTTAGTGAATAGCTCCTCACTAGCAGACATTTTCAGAGCTGCAAGTTGGGCTTCACCTGATACATTTGCTAGATTCTACACTCAGCGAATGGAACCAGCTTCATCCAGAGTTTTGAGCTAAGCTTTTAAACTCAGGTTGCTGGTAGGGTGTATAGCTTGCATTTAGCACCTTCCCCTCTCTGAGGTGATAAAGTGCACTTATTTAGTATAGTTCAGTTCCTTCTTATGAACCCTGGACTACCGTTCTACATAGCTGAGTTTAGCGGAGGAACTCACTACAAGGAACCATTACGGGTAAGTATCCCTTGCGTGAACTCTCATTATTGATAAGTGCTCCATTTGATGTGTCTCACTTTGGCGGCCCCATATGTGTATTAGTCCACTGCTCTGTTCTGAATTGCTTGATCTGTACTTTGTAGTTCTCCTCTTATGCAGAGCTCTCCACAGAAACCTTCCCTATGTAGTACTCCCTTGTAGTGAGGCCATGTATTTCCACATTTAATCTCCCCTTTGGGTAGGATGTGGCCTCTATACTGTTCTTTTCCGACTTGGGGAAATTAATACTTCCCCAACGTTACAACCAGGAACACTTCTCCAAGGTTTTTTTTTTTCTTTTCTTTGCTTGATTGAGGAAAGTCAATGGCTAAAGGTGATCTCTGCCTTATATGGAGGCTCTCCTGGATGTCACAATGTCGAAGTTACCAGCAGGAAGTAAGCTTCTTGGTTACGTATGGTATCCCTTGTTCCCTGATGGAGGGAATGGAGACATTGTGTTCACTTTGCCACAAATTTGAACTGCTTCTGAGTGATTGAGATACCTCTTGACTCCTCAGAACAAAACGAGTGAGCAAATGCCATGCTGGCCTATTAATACCCGGGTGTCTGGGGAATGGCCAGCTATGCAATTTTTGCTCACAAATTTCACTGGCCTTTTCTCAATGATGTCAGAGGTGTCTAGGCTCCCAAGTGCGACCCCTAGTATCAGAACTTCAAAACACTGTCTCCATTATCTCTATCTGGGAACAAGGGTATCAAAAGAAGTTTTATTTTTAATACAGTATTTTTCATTTTTTATTTGAATAGAGTGTCCCATGTGCATTAGTGGAGGAATGCATGCCAATTGGCATGGCTAGAGCCACAGAAACCCTGAATTATAGTGTTAAATGTATACTGTCTGAATTAAACCATGAAATAAATGGAAAAAGATACTCCAGCATTACATAAAATTAACCCTGGGTATACACTTTGATGTTTAAGTAGTATTAGGACAATGTATTTAAAACATTTTAAATTTTGAAAACAAAAAACATTTCAGTGTGTGTAATTCAGGACTGCTGGAATGGGAATTCAAAGATTTTATCTTCATAAGCTTCATTTGGATTCACGTCTAATAGCTTTAAAAACTTTTGGCTTTGTTTTTAGAGATCTTGCAAAAAAGGATCGCAATGGGGCTTCTGATCCTTTTGTTAGAGTGAGATACAATGGCAAAACGTATGAGAGTACGGTAAGGACATGCCTCTCTACATTTATGATTTCATTTTACACACAGTTACAACTGTGTTTGTTACTGATTACCATGGCCCTGCTTCCTCCAGGTGGTTAAAAAGTCCTGTTACCCACGGTGGAACGAGAGTTTTGAGTTTGAGCTGGACGAGACGCTAGCTGACACTGGATTATTGAGTGTGGAAGTATGGGACTGGGATCTGGTCAGCAGAAACGACTTTCTGGGAAAGGTGACTGTACAGAATAGAAATTTCCATGAGTCCTTAGAGGATTCCCTCATGTTCTAAAGTTGACCTTTGTCTTTGTTCAAAATAAAATACAGTGCATTTAATTAGTATGAGATTATGTGTTAAAAAAAACTGTCATTTTTTTTTCACCTTCATATTGTTAAAAATGTGTATGTTGTACTTGCAGTGGATAACAAAAATATGAACTGTACATATAGTATCATAACAATAGTTCATAAAGCTCATGCTATATATTAGTTGTCTGAAGCCATACTAGTTTGAAAAGTTTAGAAAATGTAAGTTTTATTCATTCATCACTTTTATCCTCAAAGATCTGGAATCTCATCATGATTAACTGAGTATGAGTAAATGATGAATATACGTAGGTTGTGGGAATGTTTTTAAATTCATGGTGACAATATACATCTTTTCTTCCGCATATCATGTTCATGGCTCCATGCAATTAGACCTTTTCTGAAAAAATGGTTTTGGATAATTTCCATTTGTCCTCTTTTTATTTAGAACTTGAAAAACGAAACAGGCAAACAGTCAAACAATGCAACTATGTTCATTATTCATGCTCCTATATATCTGTAGCAAATATGTTTTACTTATAGTCAGTATAGTGCAATTTCTGAATTTACCTAACCAATTGATGAATAGTGACAGTTTCATAACATTGCTTTTGTGGAAAAATTCTATTTGACAGATGTTCACTGTGACATTGCCTTTGTCACCCAATAATAATTTTGTCACCCAATGTCACCCAATTGCTGTGTTTAGCTTCGGTTGGTTTGAGAGCCAATTGTCACGTTGATTTATGTTTTCCTTCAGGTCCTGTTCAACATCAACAAGCTTCAGTCCGCCAAGCAAGAGGAGGGCTGGTTTCACCTGGGGCCTGACAAATCCAAACACAGTGAATATGAGTGAGTGTATTTGGAATTGTGGCAAATATCATGTGGGATAACTTACAGTGATGGAGAAATGAGCTGTGTGTAGCACTGGAGCAGCAACTGCCAGTGCACGACAGAAAGGCTCTGCTCTCCACCCAAAAGTAAAAGCTGCTGTCGGTCAAAGGAGTCATACTGTATGATGCAAATTCAAAATGTCCTTTCTGTTTTGGAGTGTTACAAGCTGATCATGCATAGATAAGATCCCTAAAGTTGCAAAGACTTAAGTCTCAAACCCAAAGAGATATTTTTTATAAAAACTTGTCCACACCCTCCTAAAACGCCTTTTTAGAGATTTGCATAACACCACCGAAATTTTAATGCAAAGAAAGAAGGCCCAGGGTCGTCACATGTGGTTGGCGCAAGCCCACCAGCTGCTCATTCTAAGAAAATAAAGTTTTTTTACATTTATCTGATGCTTTTATCCAAAACGACTTACAATTGCTATATATGTCAGAGGGTGCACGCCTCTGGAGCAACTAAGGGTTATGTCTTGCTCAGGGACACATTGGTGTCTCACAGTGGATTCAAACCTGGGTCTCTCACACCAAAGGTATGTGACTTATCTACTGTGCAACACCACCCCAATAATTTACCTCAAAGCACATAAACACATTGCATTAAATCAAATACACAACATAATGTTCTTTTTAGCAACGTCATATGAGCCCTTTAATGAAGGTTAATGGGCTTGACTCCCGTTGCATACAGACCGTATCTGAGAAGCTACTGTAAGTTGCTGTGTGAACGGGGCATGTCGATACTCACACCTTTAAGTAAATACGGTTGCCAGTCCCAAAAACTGGCAGTGTGAACGTGGCAAATATTCATCTTTAAAGGAGTCAAAAAGAACATTATTTGGTGTAATGAAATGTGTTAATGTTGTTTAAGGTTCAAAAAACACATTATTGTCCACGTACTGTACATTATTGTTTCTCCTATATGCCCCGCCTTCTGAAACACGTCGATTTTTACAAGGCTCATCGGTCTGAAAAGCAAGGTGTGCTATGATTAGCCAGCTATCCAGTGTATTGTGATTTGCCGAATACCTCAAGCATGTGGTGGAAATATTACGCCCCTTAACAAATAATGATGCCCTGTGCAGCCGGAGCGACGATGCATAAATATAAAACCCATTCTAAATGTGATATAAACATGATTTCTAGTCATGTCCTCTTTTGGAAGGCCTAAGTAGTTGCACTTTCTTAACAAAACATCATCACACACCACAGCCTTGAGTGAGTGGCCTAGAGTGAGCAGAGGCCAAATAAAGTAGTTTCACTTTCACAGTGAAACACACAGTATCTATACGAGATGGAGGTGGTGGCATTAATAATACTACAACGAGAATAAACGGTACACCTTCTTTCTTTGCGTGTTAACATTTTGGCGTCATTATGCAAATCTTTCCCACATAGTGACGTAGACATATAGGGGCATGTTAGAACGAGCTGGTTTAGGGGGGTGTGGACGAGTCTTAACTTTGATAAAGAATATCTCTTTGGATATTAGACTTTAGTCTTTGCAACTTTACAGATTTTCTTAATGCACCAAGAGCTTGTAACACTCCAAAGAGAAAGGAAAAACTGAAATCGCATCTTATAAACCCTTTAACGGTTGCCTGTGGCAGAGCACATTAAGCAATTGGCAGAAGGGCAATAAAATATAACGGATAATATAACTATACTTTTGAAAAAGTGCAGCTTTCCTGGGAATTTCTCTGAGCTAACATTGGAGGATTGTTATGCATTCTGCCCTCAGGCTTTTGCAGTCTTACGCTTGTTTGTTCCGGTCCATTTGTTGACAGGAAGAACTAATCCTTACCCTGGTTAAATCCTGGGATTTTTTTTCTGTTCATTTGCTTTATCTCCCCCTCCACCTATCCTTCCTCTCCACCCATAAGAGATAATTTGGCTACGTGGATTGACAGTGGAGATTATATCTCAAGATGGCACAGGAAGAGTGGGATGGAAAGGCTTATGTAAAAACTTCAGTAAGGGGGATTCAGTTGGGTGATGACAAAAGTTATGCCTCATTTGAGAGCTTGTGCAAGTATGTGGGTA
Source organism: Carassius auratus (assembly GCF_003368295.1). NCBI lineage: Eukaryota > Metazoa > Chordata > Actinopteri > Cypriniformes > Cyprinidae > Carassius > Carassius auratus. The sequence goes on along the minus strand of NC_039247.1, from coordinate 22,957,161 downwards.
GATTAAGACAGAGTGTTTTTTTGGGGACGTGGCGAGTCGGTGTGAGAGACGTCTGTCTGTCAAGGTTGGGGGTTCGATTCCCCGGGAACACATGATAGGTAAAAATTGATAGCCTGAATGCACTGTAAGTCGCTTTGGAAAAAAAGCGTCTGCTAAATGCATAAAATGCTGGCAAAGGAGTCACTGACATTAAATTGTTCATTTATTAATTCACTTGACACGATGGTGCCAAATAAGTTACTGTCTAATTCCTTCTATGAGTCACACAGTTCAGGTTCCACATCTAAAAGGTCTGATTTATGTAAGCAAGGTGTAATTTTCTTGAAATGTTTGGGGTAGATGAATGAAAGTTTTTGGCATTTGAGTATCATATGTACATCATTTTTCATTTTAATATTCAAAATATTGGAGCATCCCGTTTTCGTATCTATTCTTATTGGCTAAGGGATTGCATTTAGGGAGTGCATAGACTGAATATCCATGATTATCATGTTCCACTGAATATCATGTTCCGTTGACTTGAGATTGACTTGTTTGGGGTCACAAATTGACTTTATTATCAATAAAGGACCTCAAATTATTTAAGTTTAAAAATAATACGAAAAATTACAAAATGTAAAATTAAAATTGTATCATCATTTACTCATTCTCATGTTGTTCCAAACCTGTATAACTTTATTTCTTCTTTGAAACACAAAATAAGTTTTTGTTTTTTAAGAATGTTGGTAGCCAAAACATTTCAGTTCCAACTGATTTCAGTTATATATTTTAACCACACAGTGGAAGTAAATGGGAACCAAAACTGTTTTGTTAACCTCTGTTAACCTCTCTTTCAGTTTGAAACACTATTAATATTATTGAAAAGCTCACCCAAAACTAATGAAAGTAATTGGGCCCTATGTTAACAATCTAAATCTAAAGTTTAAAGCACACGTTGCAGGTGCACTCAGGGCGTGTCCAAATCCACTTTTTCTATTTTAAAGACAGAAAAAACGGTCCATTTTTGGAATGGGTAGTCCCTGTTCTCTTAAGTAATGAGCGTAACGTTCAATAAACCAATCAGAGTTTCATCTCCCATTCCCTTTAAGAGCGAGATGTGCTTGCGCCATGGCGGATCGCTATTTACATGGCGGAATTTGTTGGTGGAAAAGCTGAACGCTTCTCAGGTGAAGAAACCAACCTGCTCGTGCAGGAAGTTAAAGATCGTGAGCAGATCATCTATGGGACAAGCAGGCATCCACCATGTTAAAAACATTAAAATGTTTATTTCTTTTCATTTTGATGATTATAACTGAAACTAAGGAAAATCCCAAATTCAGTATGTCAGAAAACTTGAATATAACTTAAGACCAATATAAAGAAAGGATTTTTAGATATCTTAGCCAACTAAAAAGTATGAAACTGAAAAGTATGAGCATGCACAGCACTCAATACTTAGTTAGGGCTTCTTTTGCCTGAATTACTGCAGCAATGCAGCGTGGCATTGAGTAGATCAGTCTGTGGCACTGCTCAGGTTTTATGAGAGCCCAGGTTGCTCTGATAGTGACCTTCAGCACTTCTACATTCTTGGGTCTGACATATCGCATCTTCCTCTTCACAATAAGGTCAGGTGAGTTTGCTGGCCAATTAAGAACAGGGATACCATGTTCCTTAAACCAGGTACTGGTAGCTTTGGCACTGTGTGCAGGTGCCAAGTCCCGTTGGAAAATGAAATATGCATCTCCCTAAAGTTGGTCAGCAGCAGGAAGCATGAAGTGATCTAAAACTTCCTGGTATATGGCTGTGTTGACCTTGGACCTCAGAAAACACAGTGGACCAACACCAGCAGAAGACATGGCACCCCAAACCATCACTGACTGTGGAAACTTTACACTGAACCTCAAACAACATGGATTGTGTGTCTCTCCTCTCTTCCTCCAGACTCTGGGACCCTGATTTCCAAAGTAAATGCCAAATTTACTTTCATCAGAGAACATAACTTTAGACCACTTGGCAGCAGTCCAGGTTTTTTTGTCTTTAGCCCAGGTGAGATGCTTCTGACACTGTCTGTTGTTCAAGAGTGGCTTGACACAAGGTATGCGACAGCTGAACCCCATGTCTTGCATATGTCTCTGTGTAGTGGTTCTTGAAGCACTGACTCCAGCTGCAGTCCACTCTTTGTGAATCTCCCCCACATCTTTGAATGGGTTTTGTTTCACAATCCTCTCCAGGGTGCAGTTATGCCTATTGCTTGTACACTTTTTTTCTACCACATCTTTTCCTTCCCTTCGCTTCTCTATTAATGTGCTTGGACACAGAGCTCTGTGAACAGCCAGCCTCTTTTGCAATGACCTTTTGTGTCTTGCCCTCCTTGTGCAAGGTGTTAGTGGTCGTCTTTTGGACAGCTGTCAAGTCAGCAGTCTTCTCCATGATTGTGTAGCCTACAGAACTAGACTGAGAGAACATTTAAAGGCCTTTACAAGTGTTTTGATTTAATCAGATGATTAGAGTGTGGCACCAGGTGTCTTCAATATTGAAGCTTTTCACAATATTCAAATTTTCTGAAATACTAAATTTGGGATTTTCCTTAGTTGTCAGTTATAATCATCAAAATGTAAAGAAATAAACATTTGAAATATATCAGTCTTTGTGTTATGAATGAAAATAATATACAAGTTTCACTTTTTGAATGGAATTTGTCACAGTGTCTGGTCTGTGTATCCCTGGGTGTCCACTAGAGGTCTCACTTCCCCTTATTGTCACTGTTCATTGTATTCAGCTGTTCCCACTTACATAGTTTGCACCTGTCTATAAATACCTGGTTTGTTTCTGTCTTTGTTACGGAGTCCTTGTGTAATGTAAAAGTTATTTCATGTCCGGCATTCTTGCCTTGCCTTGCCTTGCCTTGTGTTCGTGTCTTGTTTATGTTTTGTTTTGGATCTTCTGGTTTTGACCCTGCCTGGCTTGTTTACCCGTTTGGATTACCCTTAATAAAGAATCATACCTGCACTTGGATCTCTTCTCGTTCCTGTATCACCGCACGTGACAGAAGGACTCCATCACACAGAGAACCAGCGTTATGTCTGCCCATGTCTCATCCCCAGCCACAGAGCGGGAGAGAGGCGGTTTTGAGGGAACTCACCTGGTGGTTTTCCGGGGGACTAGGGGAGGTCGCCGAGGAGGGAGTGGTCGAGAGGAGACTCAGCATCGCTCTCAACCATGGCCTCCCTTCAATCCTGGGCTCCCGTGGAATGGGTCAGAGTCACCGTCTCACCATGGTGGACGGAGAGGTGAGAAGAAGCGCACGCCCGCCATGGTGGAGCCACTGCCCATGATGGCCGCTAGATCCGTGCCAAGAGGCAGGATGGACGCCAGCACAGTGCCACAACCCAAGATGGCTGCCAGCCCAGTGCCACAGCACCAAGTGGTCGCCAGCCCAGTACCACAACACAAGATGGCCGCCAGCCCCGCGCCACAGCACAAAATGGCTGCCAACCCAGCGCCGCTGCGGTGCATGGCCACCAACCCCGCACCACGAGGCAAGATGGAAGCCAGCCTCACACCACAGTACCAGATGGCCACCAGCTCAGCGCCGACGTTCAAGATGGCCGCTGACTCATTCTTAGAGTATTTCTCCATGCTGTCACAGATCCTAGAAGTTCCCAAGACTGTTCACGTCAAAGCTGCTGAGCCAGCACCACAACCCAAGATGGCCACCAATCCAGCACCACAGCACAAGATAACTGTCAGCCCAGCGCCACAGCACAAGAGGGCCGCTAACCGAGCACCAATGCCCAAATTGGCCACCAGTCCAGCGCCACAGTACAAGATGGCCGCCAGTCCAGCGCCACAGTACAAGATGGCCGCCAGTCCAGCGCCACAACCCAAGATGGCCGCCAGCCTAGCGCTACAGCCCAAGATGGCCGCCAGCCTAGCCCCACAGCACAAGATGGGCGCCAGCTTAGAGCCACAGCACAAGATGGCCGCCAACCCAGCGCCACAGCACAAGATTGCCGACTCAAATCCTGAGTCGCCAGTCAAGGTGCCACCGACTCGCCATCATAAAGGGCGGAGGACGAGGAGACAGGCGTCTACCATTCCTCAAGGCCTGGAGAACGTTCTCGAGCGGGCCGCTGCCGTCCAGGGGGACGTTCCCGAGCGGGCCACTGCCGTCCAGGAGGGACGTTCCCGAGCGGGCCACTGCTGTCCAGGAGGACGTTCCCGAGCGGGCCGCTGCCGTCCCCGAGGTGGTGCCCGATGCTGTTCCGGATGCTGTTCTGGAGGCCGAGGTGGTGCCCGAGGCTGTTCCGAAGGCCGATGTGGTGCCCGATGCTGAGGCGGTGCCCAATGCTGTTCCGGAGGTTGAGGCGGTGCCCGATGCTGTTCTGGAGGCCGAGGTGGTGTCCGATGCTGTTCCGGAGGCCGAGGTGGTGCCCAATGCCGAGGCGGTGCCCGATGTTGTTCCGGAGGCCGAGGCGGTGCCCGATGCTGTTCCGGAGGCCAAGGCAGTGCCCGAGGTTGTTCCAGAGATCGAGGCAGTGCTCGATGCTGTTCCAGAGGTCGAGGCGGTGCCCGATGCTGCTCCAAAGGTCGAGGAGGTGCCCGATGCTGTTCTGGAGGCCGAGGCGGTGACCGATGCTGTTCCGGAGGCCGAGGTAGTGCCTGATGCCGAGGCGGTGTCCGATGCTGTTCCAGAGGCCGAGGCGGTGCCCGATGCTGTTCCGGAGGCCCAGGTGGTGCCCGATGCCGAGGCGGTCCCCGAGGCCGTTCCCGATGCAGTGCCCGAGGCCGCTCCCGATGCCGTGACAGAGGCGGTGGAAGCCGAGGCGCCTCAGGTCTCCACAGACAGTCCTGAGTCTAGTCAGGATCCCGTGAACTCTCCAGAGTAGAGTCATGTTCCCGTGAACTCTCCAGATAGATTCAGATTCCTGTGGACTCTCTAGAGTCGAGTCAGGTTCCGGTGGACTCTCCGGAGTTGAGTCAGGTTCCGGTGAATTCTCCAGAGTCGAGTCATGTTCCTGTGAACTCTCCAGAGTCGAGTCAGATTCCCGTGGACTCTCCGGAGTCGAATCAGGTTCCGGTGGACTCTCCGGAGTCGAGTCAGGTTCCGGTGGACTCTCCGGAGTCGAGTCAGGTTCCGGTGGACTCTCCGGAGTCGAGTCATGTTCCCGTGAACTCTCCGGAGTCGAGTCAGATTCCCGTGGACTCTCCGGAGTCGAGTCAGGTTACGGTGGACTCTCCGGAGTCGAGTCAGGTTCCGGGGGACCTTCCGGAGTCGAGGCAGGTTCCAGTGGACCCTCCGGAGTCAAGTCAGGTGCCAGTGGACACTCCAGAGTTGAGTCAGATGTTCGATGACCCTCCAGAGCCAAGTCAAGTCACTGGGTGGTCTGCTGCTCCGTCCTGGGGGACTCCGGCCTCAACCACGGGGGCGTGTTGGTCATCTGCTCCGCCCTGGGGGACTCCGACATCGACCACGAGGACGTGGTGGTCGTCCGCTCCGCCCTGGGGGGCACCGCATGATGTTCCTTATGGACTTCTGTTTTGTGTACTTGAGTTCTGTTTTGTTTCTGTCTGTTCCCCTCAGTTAGTCTGGCCCTCCATCCCTCCACCTGAGCTTTCTCCGGTCCTCCTCCCTCCTGGTCTTTTTGGTTTGTTTTTGTGTGTCTGAGGAGCATCTGGTAGCTGCTCCTTAGGGGGGGGTAATGTCACAGTGTCTGGTCTGTGTATCCCTGGGTGTCCACTAGAGGTCTCACTTCCCCTTATCGTCACTGTTCATTGTATTCAGCTGTTCCCACGTACATCATTTGCACCTGTCTATAAATACCTGGTTTGTTTCTGTCTTTGTTACGGAGTCCTTGTTTAATGTAAAAGTTTTTCATGTCCGTCATTCTTGCCTTGCCTTGCCTTGCCTTGTGTTCGTGTCTTGTTTATGTTTTGTTTTGGATCTTCTGGTTTTGACCCTGCCTGGCTTGTTTACCCGTTTGAATTACCCTTAATAAAGAATCATTCCTGCACTTGGATCTCTTCTAGTTCCTGTATCACCGCACGTGACAGAATTAGTGAAATAAATCAACTTTTTGATGATATTCTAATTATATGACCACCACCTGTAATCTGACAATGACCATTTCTTTGCTTTATGCATTTATTAACATTAATTAACAGAAATTAATAATTGATTTTGCTAATGAAGCAAAATCTACACAACAGTTTAAAAGTTGGTGCGATTTTTATATTTTTTAAATACATTTCTTATGCTCAACAAGGCTGCATTTATTTGATCAAAAATGCATTTTAAACAGTAATAATATGAAATACATTTTCAGCATCATTACTCTGCTATTCAGTGTGTCAGCACACAGCACAAATTTCAGGCGAGGCTCATCTCAAATGAGCCTAATGTCAAATGATCCTTCAGAAATCATTCTAATATGCTCATTTGCTGCTCAAGAGACATTTCTTATTATTATCAGTGATGGCACGGTTATACTGCCTAATATTTTTGTGCAAACCATGATACACTTTCTTTTTAACATTATAAATGCATTTTCTTTAACTTTTAACCAATTTAATGCATCTTTGTTAAATAAAAGTATTCATAAAAATAAAAAAAACATAGCCCAAATTTGGAATGGTAGTGGATGTCACTTAAAATTTTACATTACCTTAATTTTATATAAAATACGTGAACTTAATATTTTTTTATTCATGAATTTAATATCACCTTTTACACACGTAGAAAACATAAGAACATTGAAATTACCATTGTAATTGATATCACCAGGCAGCTTCATTGTTTATGGTAAACAAACAGCTGCTCTTAAACTTAGTAATATTTTAACTATATTTTATAATATATAAAACTTTTGTATTCAAAATTTACAGATTTTGGCTTGTTTTGAAAATGCTAATATACAATCGTCCTTTCCTGCTAAACAGTTTTGACTTTTTTCTATTCTGACAAAAAAACAAACAAAACAAAAAAAACCAAGATGGGAATAAAAATGTCATAGCCAATCCAATTATTTAACTGTATTTTTGTTTTGTTTTTTGTGCCAGCATGCAATAACCATATTGTAATATTGTAATGTTGATAATCATCCCTAAGTCATCATGATTTTTATTTTTATTTTTCTACTCTTTCTTATATGTCATCCTAATGAAAAGTTTCCCATTAAGCTCTTATAGTCCCTGGCTCCCCTTGGCTCCCCTCTTTTTCACTCTCTCACCATCTTCTTCCTGATTGGATTTTTGACAGCTCACCATCTGTTGCCTGCTGTTCAGTGACTGGCTCAGACTCGCTACACACACATGAACTCTTCCAAATTTCCACCTCCCTTGAGTATTACCCATCTTTACAGTGAGAAAACATGTGGCGAATGGAGTGACTACGTGTGCAAGTTACAACATATTAACGCTATTTGGAATAACAAAGGTTTAAGTGGGTCATATCATGACAGATCTGACAAATTGTAATATTTTGAAATAAAAAAGAGGAAATTTGAGATAATCGTAGACAGTCTTGCATTCTTAAACAGTTTGTCAGCCACATTTCATTATGGAGTGTTTTATGAATCGTTGTGGCTAAATTGGCACACACGAAAAGAAACACGAAAATGTAGTTTTTGTAAAAATAGGCTAACGATTGTGTCTTAACCTTCGACTCTCTGTCGCATAGTAGAGAAATTCCAATCCAATACTTTGGTGTGAAACATACATTTTTAAGGCCAAGTTGTCTTCAAATGGTTGCCACAATATTGTGTTTTTCAGTTTGCACCGGTGTCCTCATTTTCTGTTCCATCATGACAGAGTTAGAAAACATAGCCACCCACATCCACAGTAATAACACTTATTGTTTGGCTTTTTCATGTATTGCTGAACAGAACAGTGTCCTTAGTGGAGTCATTCTGTGTAATACCGTTTGTCTGTCATGCTGTGTGTTACTTCCTGGAAAGTTTTCACTGTGTTTCTTTCACTTTGAGTAAGTCCTCACAGCATGTTTTCTTGAGTGAAACGAAAGGTTAAGGTTAATCAAACGTTGAAATCACGTTTTAATCCAAAAAGAGAAGAAGTAATAGTAATGAAATGTTGTTGCGATTCTCTTATTCTCTCCTAGAGGAACTCTGGGTTCTCTGCGGCTGCAGCTACGTCTTCGAGATGAGGTTGTGTTGCCATCCAGCCATTACAAGCCAGTCACAGAGCTACTCAGCCAGTCAGTCTGCTCTCAGCTCAAAGTGAGTCTGATGCCATTTGGACTGAGCCTTATCTCAGGGAATATGCCTCTGCATTATCTCTTAAATTCACATGGCATATTCCTCGTAACAAGATAACAAGGCATAACTTGGTGTATGGATTGCGAGATGTGTTATCTGATCTCATTTGTATGCATTTGATGGATACTCTATTCTCGCCTGCTAATGTTAAAAGGAAAGCACCCCTAGTTTTAATGTAATGTTTTAGCTCACAGTGTTGCATTGTGTATATCAAGTTCATTTTGAGCATATCCTCATTTGAGACTGATTAATAATTGTAGGGCAACTGGCCTGATTTCATCATGCTGATTGATGAGACCACCACAGCCGAGAACAGACAAGAAGTAGCTAATAATCTGGTGAAGCTGTTTTTGGGTCAAGGACTTGTCAAGGAGTTCTTGGATGTTATTTTCAAGCTGGAGCTGGGAAAGACTAGTAAGCAAACCAGAAACATATACATGTGAATTAGCGGTTTATTTTGGGAAAACCCAGAAGCTTTCAACATCTTATGTGCACTGTCATGCTATTAATGTGATGATTTTCTGTTATTCTTCCTCTCCTCAGATGAACCCAACACACTGTTCCGCAATAATTCATTAGCATCCAAGTCTATGGAATCATTTCTGAAGGTAAAATACTTAGTCTGGGATATATCATAGTCAAAATATTACAGAATTTTGTTGAATTTGATATTATCTATGAATTAAAAATCATGGACAGTACTCTTGTTTTCATTGTTGTGGGTTCATTATTATTATAATTAGTAATGATTATAATTTTTGTGGATCAAACTGACACAAATGTCACTATATGGAAAATGATTAATAGTAACCATTGCAAATGTCAAACAGATCAAAACAGTATAATAAAATGAATGACTTCACACACACACACTTTTTCTAATTGTATTAAATATTTTTTATTTCACAAACTGTGAATATACTCTATACTTGTCACACTACGGTGTAGAATGAACACTCTTGAAGACAAGGATGAAGATGAAGGTTAACAATCCACACAAGGAAGGATGGAAACACACTTATACCGTATTTATACCGAGAAAACATTACCGTCTACAGCCGCGAGAGGGCGCACTATCAGTGTCTTCAGTGTAGACCACAGGAACACTGAGCATCATAGAGCGTCCTCTCGTGGCTGGAGATGGTAATGTTTTCTCTTGGTTCATTTCTCTTGGTTCATGTCAGATTAATTTTGATAAATAAGTCGCACCTGACTAAGTCGCAGGACCAGCCAAACTATGAAAAAAAGTGTGACTTATAGTCCGGAAATACAGTAATTGACATTTAAGACCCGACAAACACTAACTAAACAGACAGGAACTTAAATACACAGGCAAATGAAAATAATTAACAAGACACACCTGAACATAATTACATTATCATACATGAGGGAAAACTAGGTCAAGGAACACATGATGGAAGAAAACAAACTAAATTCCATGTGGTGTGACAATACTATAACTTTTTACATTTTTCAAATGCTATTTCATGTTTGTGCTTTTGGATACAGATATTTACTATCACTAGTTAGGCTTGTTATTTTGAGCTTTCATGAATGTTTAAATGGTGCGCAAATTTAGGCCCTGTTATAGTGTGGTCACCCTAACCCAGGGTTCCTCAAATCCTGCCCTGGAGGGCCAACGTGCTGCAGAGTTTAGCTCCAACCTTCATCAACCTAACCTACCTGTGGCTTTTTAATGATCCTGAAGACATCATCTTGCTCAGGTATTCGTGGGATTAGGTTTAGAGCTAAGCTCTGTAGGAAAGTGGATCTTGTGGGCCAGATTTGACGTGCAGAATGTTTAATAATTATGCTGAAATCTTTAAACTGATTGAATATCAAAGCAAGACTTTTGACTTGGAGCATAAAGTCTGATCTTCATTGATGTTTATTCTAGAAAAGAGTTGCCCACTTAGCCAGAAAGAGACCATCTTACATTTTGAGGAAAGATTACAAAGGCAAACATACACACAGATGAATCAATGAATATGTTAATTAGTAATTTCATGTTAAATTAAACTTGATTTTTGCTGTATTGCATACCTATTCCAGCTTAATCCTCCTGCTGTTTTATTATATTTTATTCCAGACGATTTCATAATGTGATAATGTACAATATTACACAAATGCACCTTTGTCTTTATTCTGTCGCGGCAGGTGGCTGGGATGCAATATCTGCACAGACTTCTGGGCCCGATAATAAACCGAATCTTTGAAGAAAAGAAATACGTAGAACTGGACCCAAGTAAAGTAGAACTGAAAGAGGCAGGGTAAGACTACATATATATATATATATATATATATATATATATATATATATATATATATATATATATATCCTGCATTTAGCCTTTTAATGGCTTGTAAAAGTTTTCTGTGAGTTTTTCCTGGTTCTTTTGATATTGTAGGTGTGCAGGCTTGCACCGTCAGCAGACTGAGTCTGATATTATTCAGCAGAGCTCCATCCTCCTGCAGTCGTACCTGTCTGAGCTGCTCACCTCCGTCCTGCAGTCGGCCTCCTACTGCCCCCTGCTCATCTGCCAGGTTTTCCATCAACTCTACCTCCGAGTGCAGGAACGCTTCCCTGAGCCAGAGTACCGGGTCAGTCACATTCCTTTTCAAAAACAATATTTAAAAGGTCACCTGAAACAGTATGGAACAGTCACAAAAAAATGTTAATATGTCCAGAGTTCAGCTGTTTTCCAGCCCAGAAAGGCTTGAGCCTTACTAGAATATAATGCAGATTTAGAGGTGGACTATTTTGTACCATTTTAAAATGACCCTAGAATTGAGGGATAGTTCACTCAAAATGACATCTCTGTCATCATTTGCTCACACTCATGTCGTTTCAAAAATTCATATTTTACTCAAAATTGTATATTTAAAGCATGAATATCATAACATTAATTATGAAACTGTAAAATCAGTGTAATGCATTCATGCATTGCAAAGATGGATTTTGTTGTTACTGATTTCATTTGATTGGTAAAAGCCCTATAGTGTAATAATATTGCAATATAATTTATTAATTTGAAAGATTTGACATAAAGATCACACATACATTTTAAAAGATACTATTTAGATCACAATACTTTTATAACCAGTTTGTATATTCTTCCTCAGAAGGTGAAGTTCATTGCAGTGACCAGCTTCCTGTGTCTGCGGTTCATCTCACCTGCTATCATGTCTCCAAAATTATTTCACCTGCGAGAGAAACATGCTGACGCTCGTACAAGCCGAACACTCCTGCTACTTGCCAAAGTATGATCCATTTTCAAGGAAACCATTCTTGTGAATACTCATAGCATATTAACATATTACCTTTGTCTAGCATTCATATCACTTTAACATAACACAAATCAAGCTCATGTCCTTTCACTTAATGGAGGCTAAGATGTTGCACTCACTGGTACAAAAACATCAATTATTTTGGTCACATTATAGTCATGGATTATGACCTCAGGTCATTCAAAGACCTCGTTATATGGTTATTCCCTCCTGTGTCTGTCTCGTGTGTTTCCTCAGGCTGTGCAGACCATTGGGAACATGGACACTCTCACATGTTGCTCGAAAGAGCCATGGATGGTCTGCTTGCAGCCAGCCATACAGCAAGGCATCACTCAGCTCAAAGACTTCATCACCAAACTGGTCAACTGCCATGAGTCAGAAGGTGAGCTGCTCGAAATTACTTATTAGATGAAAAATTGAGACTCATTCATACCTGTCATATCCGATCAATCTTTAGATAATTAAAGGGGAGGTGAAATGCTCGTTTTCACTCAATATCCTGTTAATCTTGAGTTCCTATAGAGCAGTACTGCATCCTTCATATCTCCAAAAAGTCTTTAGTTTTATTATATTTATAAGAGAAAGATAGTCTGTACCGTTATTTCCCGGAAAAACACGAGCGGCTGGAGGCGTGACGTGTGGGCGGAGCTAAAGAATCACGAGCGCCTGTAAGCTTTTGCATTGAGAGCGTCTGGAAACTGTGACATTAGGGCCATTACATAGTCAACGCAAGAAACGCGAGCAAGCAACGCGAACGACGCGAGTGACGCGCTCCCTTTCATAGTCTAAACAGTGGATGCAAGCATCACGGGCAATGCGTGTATGCAATACACCGCTCACGCAACGGGGGGTAGTAGAGTCGGGTGATATTAGTAGAGTCGGGTCGCGTGATATTCGGATCACAATGGCAACTGAAGAGGAGTGTATTCTGTTGCTGATGTTACATCGGCGGCAACAAAGGCAACGCAGAGATTAAATGTGGATGAATACGTATAAGTTTGCATTATTTTTCCTCTTCCAAATTGAACAAGAGCAGCAGCAGCAACGACTTTGTCATCTTTTTTTTTTTTTTTTTTTAAGCTGTACATGTGGAAAGTGCAGTTTGATGACAACATCGCATGCTGTTTACTTGATGTCCTTACGCGCCGATTGCTAAGTTAACAACACAGAGATATTTGAAGCAGTTCCAACACACGATCGTGACCCTTTTTCGTTGGGACTTCATTATCCTTAAGAAATAAACGATACGCAAATCCGGCGTGTTTTTTTTTTTTGGTAATCTGTGCAGGGTTGTCTTGCCCTGGCAACCAAAAACACACTTCTTTTGTGACATTTCCCTCTCGCTCTGATCAGTGAATGTCTGTGCTCTGCTCTACAGGAGCACGCGCTCTTCCGGCAGAAGTGCCTTTAGGACCCATATAAGGAAATTCCGCTCCATCTAACGTCACACAGACCCATACTCGAAAAAAACTTTCCGTAACTTGTTCCAAAAATACTCCTTCAAACGTACAACTTAATTTTTGAAACTTTGTCCATGTTTAGCATGGGAATCCAACTCTTTAACAGTGTAAAAAACTCAGTATGCATGAAATAGCATTTCACCCCAAAGCTCTCTTGAAGCTGCAGGTTTAATTGTGTAGTTCATCCAAAAATAAACAGAAGACAGCCCAAACCCTGATTTTATACACTTTTCTTGCTCTCTCTCTCTCTCTCTCTCTCTCTCTCTCTCTTGTTTGCTTTATTTTTAAAACAGATCTTGAGCTTCAGACAAGAATGAGCCTCCAGTGTGGCACTATGGAGAAAGAAGGCTTCCTTTTCCTCCACAGGACCAAGGACAAGTGCATGCCCATGACATCACCCTTTAAGAAGTACTATGTCACGCTCCGTAAAGACACTCTGTCGTACTCGCGGACGCCGCACTCTAAAGTGAGTCGCAGTGATTCAGGTTTAAAGCTGCTATTGATTTGGTCTCTTTCCTTTAACTATGTTAACTCAGCAATCAGCAGAAAAGAAACATGAAATGTATGTACAGCTGTACAGGTTAACATTTGTTTGTGTGTGTGTACATATATAGGCTAAATTAGGACTGGGAAAGTTAACACGTTATCGCCATAACTAATTAATTGATTAACACTGACAGTTATTTTATTACGTGTTAATGTAGTTTTTAATTAGTATGGAAGTCCGTTGCTCACTGGCTCTGAATACACATAGTGTCAAATCATGGGTCACAGGAGGGGACTCTCTCGATCAAATTATTTCGGCTGTCCACTGTTATTTTTAACAGAAAAGAATGCAAGCTCGTAATCATGACTTTATATGTTTCCGAAATAGGAAGTTTCCGATAGCATGTGAACACAGAGAAGCGCTCTCGCTCAACAAAGTGGAGTGAATCGTTTTGTTAACTTTGTGGTCTATTATTTTGAGTCGTGTGGGACACGGTAACACATGTCCCTCTCACAGTATATTGCTTTACAGATCTATCACTTTTGCTGCTCAGAAATATTTATGCAATCATACAGCACATATCAGAAGATCTGCGCTACGGTGCAGTTAGAGCTCACTCTCACTGGTCTTTATATAATATACAGGTCTCTAACAGGAAGGTGCCTGTTATAATGATATGATCGAAGCTCTGGACTTGTTTTTCTATAACAAACTATAAAATATTTTCTATAAAACATTAATGTCCTGGCAGTGCATGGCTTGTTTTATATTTAACTTAATTACATTAATGTTATAAGTTGAGATTTAGGCTACAATAAATATTTTAACTGCTACTCTGTAAAAGTAAGACTACTGTAAAAAAAAGCACCTTATTAGTTTAAAGTGTTGCAAAGCAAAAGTTATCACACTTTTGTTCATGTAGCAGTATTTTTAAATGAAAAAAAAAGTGCACAATACACAACTTTTGAATTAATGTCTGCGATTAAGCGCAATTAATTGCATTTTTATACACAAAACTAATAATGCATTCAAAAGTTGAGATTATTATATGTTATATAATTATATAATTAGTTGATCTTGAGTGAACATTACTCTAGTGAGCATTACTCTGCACTACATGTCCTGACTCTTAATGGATGTTTTTATTGTACTTACAAATAACTTGTATTGGCCTGAACCTATAAAACTAAAATAATAATATGATTTAATTGTAAAAAAATTGAAACTATTTATTCTATTATTTTTCTATATTTATGTTGTTATAAGTTTTATTAGTATTTGAATTTGCTTTTGTTTTATATATTAAAACATTTTTATAAGTATCTTGGTATTGTCACATTTTTAGTAGTTTTGTAGTGTTTCTCATTTTTTTATTATTATTTTGTAAATATTTCTATTTCTATGTATTTAAGTTTTGTCTCCGTTTTATTTTTAGTTTTCATTTATTTTCCAGTCTATTTACTTCCCCTCAAACTTATTTGCAAAGGCAGCATTTCTCTCTTTCTTTCCGTTTTTCATCTAATATTTATATTTAAGTTTTATTTCATGTGTATATTTAGTTTACTTCAGCTTTATTTCATTGTTTCCAATAGTCTGTTAGCTAAAATAACCATGGTCTAAACATTATGTCAAAATATTTCAAATGAATTCCCTCAAATATTTAGCCTTATTTCCATCATGATCAAAAGATGGTTACAGTGCCTGGTTACAGATGAAATATTAGTTTTTTTTTAAAGCGACCAAAAGTGTCTATAGAAACACCCATTTATAAGGTATGTAAGATAAATGAAGTAGACTGTGGTCTCTGAATCTGCAGAAGAGCTCGTTTATTTCGCTGCCAAAGATCCAGGCGGTAGAGAAGGTGGAGGAGAAGTGCTTCGGCAGTGCCAACGTCATGCAGGTTATCTCAAGTGAAGACTCTGGCCAGCAGGAGACCCTGTACCTCAACTGCAAAGTTAGTATTGCACCGGATTCACAAATAAATCGTGAATGTGGCTATTCATAGGCACTGACTCAGATATCTGTTTGTTGTTGGTGAGCTTATAAGAATGGGCTGTGAAAAGGGCTTTGTCTCTCTGCGTGACTGTAGAGTGTAAATGAGTTGAATCACTGGCTGTCTGCTTTGAGGAAAGCCTGCAGTCACAACACAAACACTATGAGCTGCTACCATCCTGGCATCTACAAAACCGACAGATGGAGCTGCTGCCATCAGAAGGAGAAATCAGGTACTGCAAATGTTAGATCATCTAACTTTTTTTCTCTTTTTTTTACTCATATGTTCAAGAAGGCTACATTTGTTACAGTGAAAACAGTAATACTGTTAAGTATCAATAATTTAAAATAACTACTAACTGTTTTCTATTTTAATACATTTAATACATAATTTATTCCTGTAATGGCACAGCTGAATTTTCAGCAGCTGGTCACATGATCTTTCAGAAATCATTCTAACATGCTGATTTGCTCCTCAATAATTATTTTTTAATTATTATTATTATCAAGGTCGGACACATGTTGTGCTGCATAAAACAGTGGTACATATTCTAGAAAGAAAGTAGACATAGTCTTTACAGTTACTTTTTATCAGGTTAATGTGTCCCTGAATGAATAATTTCTTATCCTGTTTTTTTTTTTTATCTTTCTAACTAAACTGCAGTGAAAACTCTTTGTTGATAGACCCAGGCTGTGATAAAACCAGGCATGGATTGACTCTGCAGGAGTGGTTCGACCCACTGGACCCTGACCTGGAGGCGCAGCTCATCTACCAACACCTCCGTAGTGTCCAGCACGCTATGCGGTAATGTGCCTTTAACATACTGGAAAGGACTGACATCAAACACATAATTCTATACAATAACAATTCAATTAGAATTCAATTGTATGCAACAGTTAAATGTGTTTATACGAAACAGTTTTGTCCTATTTGTGTCTATAATCCATGTCAATTAGCTATAAGTCCAGGTCATCTAAATATGATGTTGGCACTTTTTTTTGCAGAGATAAATATTATGAGTTGAGAGAGCAGCAGGGGGTTCAGGAGGCAGATTCAGGAAGAGGTATGTTTTCAAGCCTGCTTTCTTTCTGTGTTTTTTTACAATTAGAAAATACTGGAATAAAATGAAATGCATATTAAATGGGAAATTTACACTGATAATTATAAATGGTGTCTTGACAGGTGAAATAAGTTTAAGTTAGAAGTATTAAGATGACTCAAACTAAAACTGAAGAATATAATAAACTAATAAAAATGACAAAAACACATAGTTGCAAAATTTTAAATGAAAACTGATTCTATAAAAACAAAACATTATTTAAAATACTATTTAATGATTCCATTTAATGATTTTTGTCCAGGTTAAAATACAACTCGCGTGTATTATTTCCAAGTAACATTTGTTCTACTGATGGCTTTTTGTTCTACAGACCAGAAGAAAGTAGATGGACTATCAAAGCTCTTCAGTATTCTCCAAGACCTACATGACGCACATGCCGCGGTGGAAGAAGAGGAAAGATCGAAGAATAAAAAGGTTTTCTTGGAATAACAAGCGTAAACAAAAGGACTTTTGTCTTAAACTGGTTGCATTTCATAATTCACAGTGCTATTCAGTCACCGAGCTCATCCGCAGGCTTCAAACACATAGATGAGAGAAGAAATACTGTACAGTAAGTTTGATTTGTTCTTGTGTTCTTGAACTTTTGCAGCAGTTCTTGGTGCACAGATGGAAAATGTAGAGGGCTGTGATTGCGATCCCTTTATTAAAGGATAGTTCTGGTGTGTTTGCTGTGTATTTTGTATCAAGGTAAGGACAGTGTTAACTTACTGCAATGATTCAAGTGGGTTGCAAACTCCAAAACCTCTGCAGCTTTTACATGCATTCAAACAAATTAGTTTCAACTGTAATGATTTTCAGCATTAACTTCAACTAATCAGCATTCTTTATTTAATGTGCTTTTGACTTTAAAAAGCACTGTAGATATGCATGTCAACTCTTCCACCGTGTAATCTTCTATTAATTCAGTTTTATTAAACTGTTTAAATAGATTTAAGATGTTTGTTTTTCATTGGTTTTCTTTAGGCTGATGGCAAGAAGATAATTAGTTTATTCTTAGATCTGAAACCCATAGAATGCTGCCTTTCCTGTTGTCTTTTTATGATATAAACTGTGTATTTCTGTCATTTTAAAACGCGGACCATTACTTTTTTCTTAAAAAGTGGAGTTTAGTTTTTCTCCACTAGGTGGCATTAGAGTGTTTTTATTCATAAGCTGAAGTCAGGCTTCTTTCGCTTTACAGCAGTGCTTGTAAATACAAAACTCTTTAAATTCCAGTTCCAGAAAATGATCAAGAATGTCTCTATTGGATGGTGTGTTCAATTCCTCGGCAGCCATATTTACTTATAACTGAAATGTACTAACTTTTAGTAAATATTACTTGCAATAAACAAATCTCTTGAGAGCGGCTTGCATTAACCTAAGTGTAAAATTTCAAGACGATCATCTTTTATTCCTCCCTAATGTTGAAACCTGTATTATTTTCTTTTTTCAATACAATATATATATATATACATATTTCCAGAATCTCCATGCTGCAGTTACACAATTCCTAAAGTCATATGTTCAGTATGTTTTGGAAATAAAACTGGATGTCTTTTTATTGACAATATAACCAAGTAAGTCAATATAGGGCAATATGCTCATAATAATTATGATTTGAGTAGCCTATATCATTCATTGAGATATTTGGACCATTTTTCTTTCTTTTTTATTATTATTTAATTATTATTTTGTGTGTGTGTGTGTGTATGTAAATATATATATATATATATATATATATATATATATATATATATATATATAAAAATTCATTATTCTTTCTTACACTTAACTTTAGGGTTTGTTAGGGTACCGGCGAAAGCTTTGTACCTTTTCATAGCGCGTTGGTTTCTTATTATTAGCCTAAGACTGATGGTATGAGTATTTTATAATCTGAGTTTTGATAATTTTGCATTCATAGCTCCTGTTATTAAAGAGTCAGTTAAAGTGGTGGCTTATGTTTACAAGAAAAAAATGTGCTTCCTGTTTTCTCTTCAGTAGTCATCTGAAACATGACTAGCCCTCTGTTATTTTCTCTCTCTCTCCACCTCACTGTGTTTTCTTTTGAGGGAAACACATTATTGTGTTTCACCTCTTCTCTATTATTAAAACAGGCACTTATTTCACATGCTAAAGAGGAGGCACTGGTTGGAGGAGATTTTTTTGTTTCTGTTTTCTATTGTTTATTAAGGATAAGAGAAATAACAGTTTCTTTGGAAATGGGAAGCTATAGCAGCCCAGCTGATGATTTTCACTCCAAGGTTCTGGTTATTATTAGTAGTATGGCAGAATCATAAAATTCATAAAATTGAGGTTGTACTTTTCTGACCTTTTCTTACCTATTTCAAAAGGATTTTAAGCATGTTTTAATTTCCTCATGATCATGAAATGTGTTCATGCACAAATCAATAAAAAAGGCATGAATAGCAAAAGAGCTCTCTTTCTTCCTGCCTGTTAACTTTTTTGCTTTCCCATGAAGAGGATCTGTGGTCTTCAGGTGAAAACCTTAACAAAGTTAGATTATATTATGACAGTCACACAGGTTTTAGACTTCGAAAGCACATTCCACAAATCACCCATTTATATAATTATGTATATTATTTACTAGATTATTTTGCACACATGGCGAACATGCAATGTTTTAAGGATATCGAGTTCTCTTCATTGCATGTTTGCCATGTGTATGTGTGTGAATGTTTATTTGAACTTTTATTTCATTGTGATTCCATTTTCACGAATCTGAAGACTAGGAGTGTGTAATGTGGACGTAACTGGTATAGAAATTATATGGCTTAAATATGTTTCCATGTCCCTGTCTTCTAAAGCAAAAAAAAAAAAAAAAAGTCCTCCACATTGGGATAACTTCCTCCTCCTGGTAGGATAGTAAACTGTGTCCTCCAAACTGTAGTAATAGGAAGTACTCGTTTTGTGCGAATCGGTTCTTTTAAACAGTCATCCTATGTTCAAAGAAGAAGTTAAACGTGATTCAGTACTGATTCCTCATGGTCCCTGTCATCCCAGCATGTATGTACTACTACATGCTCTAAATCAGTACAAATAAAGCCAGGAATTAACATTTTTCTATATTGATTAATCTCGAATCGGACATCGCTGAAATGGCCTCCCTGCCTGAAGGCTTTCCCCCCTCCTGCTTTATGACCCTCATCTATTCAGCAACCATTTGCTCACCACCGACACACTTTTTGAGGACATTTCTGGGCATCTGTGTTAAAAGAGCTTTGCTAAAATGTGCCGTGGCAGAGCCAGAGGGGTGTCTGTGGCACTGGACACAACTGACATCTGATTGGCCACCCCAAAATTGAATATGCTACTATTTCATTTTCTTTGTTTAATCGTACTGAAAGAAGCGTTTATTTTAGCCTTGAATCACAATTCATCTCATGTAGCGTATGCCACACAATCATGATGACAACACATGAGATGAAGTGCAATTTCAAGGCTAAAATAAATGCTTCTTTCAGTCTTAAGGAATGAAAAACATCACAGAGCAGACAGACAAGACAAAGCAGGTTACTTTTGTAAATATGAAACAAAGTCTCAACATTCAATTTCTGTTAGATTTATGAAGAATTTCAAACGATGAATACAGTTTTGTAGTGACAGATCCTCAGTTAAAGCAAAGCGAGAGTGCATTATGAAATGAACATGAATGAACATCTGAGGTACAGTACAACTTACTGAATGCATATTGTAGTGTCTTGTGTAATCACTCAATGACTGTTTCAACCGCGGAAAGACAGCAGCTTGAAAACACCTACAAGTCACATAACCACAGAAAATCCATTTAGTGTCCATAAACTAGTGAGAAAAATGAACACTAGAGAGGAGAATTTTGCAAAAATGACATGTATTATAGGCTATATTTACTAATATAATTACTCTTTACATTATGATTAATAAAATGGAGCAAACAGACGTTATTATAAAAGTGGCCAATGTGAACTTGTATACAATCAATTGTTACTTTTAATCTTACAGGGTTTCCTGTTGAGTTAAGACGTTTTTTTTTTTTTTAGAACATTAAAACATTTGATTGGAAACTTGTTAATTATTCCTGAGTAATTCTCACTCAAAAGGTGGCAGCTCTGTTTGACGTAGCCTAGTCTAAGTTGACGTTTAAGGATTCCTGAACAACATTTACAAAATTTGCAGCATAAGTTAAAGGGATACCCCTCTACCCCTAAATTAAGTTTTTTTTTTCATTAATAACTTATCATTCCAAACCCGTAAAAGCTTCATTCATCTTCGGAACACAATTTTAATATTTTGGATGAAAAGTGGGAGGCTTGTGACTGCCCCATTAACTGCCAAGTAATTTACACTGTCAAAGTCCAGAAATGAAGTAATCAACTATTCCTCTCCTGTTTCTCTCCACGTCACTGTAGCGCCATTTTGGAGATTATGAACTGAATGCAGGAGCGTTTGCTCTTCTGGGTTAGCCCCCCACAAGGTTGCACTGTTTTCTTTCAAATCATAGCGTGAATATACGTAAAAATTGTATCCTTGCTACGCCGCTGACACAGAAGAGCATACACTACTTGTGTTCAGCTCATAATCTCCAAAATGGCGCTACAGTGATGTGGAGAGAAACAGAGGAGACAAATTGTTGAAAAAAAGTCAATTCTTGGGGCTTCATAACGTTACGGTTGAACCACTGATGGCAGATGGACTATTCTGACGATGTCTTTCACACTTTTCTGGAATTGACAGTGTAACTTACTTGGGACAGTCACAAGCCTCCCACTTTTCATCCAAAATATCTTCAGTTGTGTTCTGAATCTGAATGAAGCTTTTTATGGGTTTGTAATGGCATGGGGGTAAGTGATTAATGACAATGTTCATTTTGGGGTGGAGTATCCCTTTAATGTTAGATGTTTTGCTCCAGTCTCCGGTTAATTATTATTATTATTATTAGATTTTTTATTTATCCTTTATTTAACCAGGAGAAGCCCATTGAGATTAAAAATCTCTTTTGCAAGGGAGACCTGGCCAAGATAGGCAGATGAATTACATCACATCATTACATACGTACAAAGACACACAAAAAACATGAAAATAAAAACAAATAAATTAATAGAAACAGTTTGAAAGCCAATTATGCACTTACAATGAAATCTCAATTAAAAACATTGACATGTGAGGGAGTCCAACACAAAACATCTCATTCTTAACTTAAAAACACTCAAAGGAATCAATTTACTAAGTTTTAAGTTGTTCTGCAGCAAATTCCATGTAAAGGGAGCAGAATAAACAAAGGCCTTTTTACCCAGCTCAGTACTGACATGTGGGACAGAAAACAAGTCAACAGCCTGAGAACAGAGAGAGTAATGACCAGCACTTTTTTTCATAAGAAGTGAACATAAATAGGATGGAAGCACACCAAGAATAGCCTTATACAGTATTGTTCAAAATAATAGCAGTACAATGTGACTAACCAGAATAATCAAGGTTTTTAGTATATTTTTTATTGCTACGTGGCAAACAAGTTACCAGTAGGTTCAGTAGATTGTCAGAAAACAAACAAGACCCAGCATTCATGATATGCACGCTCTTAAGGCTGTGCAATTGGGCAATTAGTTGAAAGGGGTGTGTTCAAAAAAATAGCAGTGTCTACCTTTGACTGTACAAACTCAAAACTATTTTGTACAAACATTTTTTTTTCTGGGATTTAGCAATCCTGTGAATCACTAAACTAATATTTAGTTGTATGACCACAGTTTTTTAAAACTGCTTGACATCTGTGTGGCATGGAGTCAACCAACTTGTGGCACCTCTCAGCTGTTATTCCACTCCATGATTCTTTAACAACATTCCACAATTCATTCACATTTCTTGGTTTTGCTTCAGAAACAGCATTTTTGATATCACCCCACAAGTTCTCAATTGGATTAAGGTCTGGAGATTGGGCTGGCCACTCCATAACATTAATTTTGTTGGTTTGGAACCAAGACTTTGCCCGTTTACTAGTGTGTTTTGGGTCATTGTCTTGTTGAAACAACCATTTCAAGGGCATGTCCTCTTCAGCATAGGGCAACATGACCTCTTCAAGTATTTTAACATATGCAAACTGATCCATGATCCCTGGTATGCGATAAATAGGCCCAACACCATAGTAGGAGAAACATGCCCATATCATGATGCTTGCACCTCCATGCTTCACTGTCTTCACTGTGTACTGTGGCTTGAATTCAGAGTTTGGGGGTCGTCTCACAAACTGCCTGTGGCCCTTGGACCCAAAAAGAACAATTTTACTCTCATCAGTCCACAAAATGTTCCTCCATTTCTCTTTAGGCCAGTTGATGTGTTCTTTGGCAAATTGTAACCTCTTCTGCACATGCCTTTTTTTTTAACAGAGGGACTTTGCGGGGGATTCTTGAAAATAGATTAGCTTCACACAGACGTCTTCTAAATGTCACAGTACTTACAGGTAACTCCAGACTGTCTTTGATCATCCTGGAGGTGATCATTGGCTGAGCCTTTGCCATTCTGGTTATTCTTCTATCCATTTTGATGGTTGTCTTCCGTTTTCTTCCACGTCTCTCTGGTTTTGCTCTCCATTTTAAGGCATTGGAGATCATTTTAGCTGAACAGCCTATCATTTTTTGCACCTCTTTATAGGTTTTCCCCTCTCTAATCAACTTTTTAATCAAAGTACGCTGTTCTTCTGAACAATGTCTTGAACGACCCATTTTCCTCAGCTTTCAAATGCATGTTCAACAAGTGTTGGCTTCATCCTTAAATGGGGGCCACCTGATTCACACCTGTTTCTTCACAAAATTGATGACCTCAGTGATTGAATGCCACACTGCTATTTTTTTGAACACACCCCTTTCAACTAATTCAACTATTTGCCCAATTGCACAGCCTTAAGAGCGTGCATATCATGAATGCTGGGTCTCATTTGTTTTCTGAGAATCTACTGAACCTACTGGTAACTTGTTTGCCATGTAGCAATAAAACAATATACGAAAAACCTTGATTATTCTGGTTAGTCACATTGTACTGCTATTATTTTGAACAATACTGTATATAAATATGAACCAATGACAAAGCCTCCATGTGGCTAGAGCAGACCACCCTACACGAGAGTACAGCTCACAGTGGTGGCTGCAAGCTTTACAATTAGTAATAAATCTCCGCGATGCATGATAGGCTGCGTCAATCATTTGAAGGCATTGAGGAGATGAATGCATATATAATATATCACCATAGTCCAGCACAGATAAAAAAGTGGATGCCACTAACCGTTTTTTAACATAAAAAGAAAAACACAGCTTATTTCGCAAGTAAAAACCCAATTTTAGCCTCAACTTTCTCACTAGACAGTGAACATGAGGCTTAAATGACAGGTAATCATCAATAACAGTGCCAAGATACTTATAAGTTGTAACAGTCTGTATTTCACGTCCGTCAAGAGTAATCACTGAAGGAACATTCAGTGGTCTATTCCGAGTGCCCGTGAAGAGCATACATTTGGTTTTTTCTGCATTAAGCACAAGTTTCAACTGTAGCAACGTGTTCCGGGGAAGTCGTGGCCTAATGGTTAGAGGGTTGGACTCCCAATCGAAGGGTTGTGGGTTCTAGTCTCGGGCCGGACGGAATTGTGGGTGGGGGGAGTGCATGAACAGCTCTCTCTCCACCTTCAATACCACGACTTAGGTGTCCTTGAGCAAGGCATCGAACCCCCAACTGCTCCCAGGGCGCCGCAGCATAAATGGCTGCCCACTGCTCTGGGTGTGTGCTCACAGTGTGTGTGTGTGTGTGTGTTCACTGCTCTGTGTGTGTGCATTTCGGATGGGTTAAATGCAGAGCACAAATTCTGAGTATGGGTCACCATACTTGGCTGAATGTCACTTCACTTTCCACTTTCACTTTCCACTTTTTTTTTGGACCACAGTGAAGGCATTCTGTAAATGTTCAATGGCTTGTTTAAGAGAGGATGCACAGCAGTAAATAACTGTGTCATCTGCATAAAAATGAAAGTTTGCATCAGACACATGCAGATTAAGGTTATTTATATAAATAGTAAATAAAAGAGGGCCTAACACAGAGCCTTGTGGAACCCCTTTAAGGATTGGTAAAATACCCGATTGAACGCCATCATACTTAATGCACTGGGTTCTGTCACTAAGATAGTTTGAGAACCAAGAGACAGTATTCTCTGGAAGCCCTGAATTAAGAAGCCTAATCTTTAAAACGTCATGATTAACCATGTCAAAAGCTTTTGACAAATCAATAAAAAGTGCTGCACAGTGCTGCTTCTTGTCACGAGCAACAGAGATGTCATTTATCACCTTCATTGCAGCTGTGATGGTACTATGTTTTTTTTCTAAAACCTGACTGAACTGGTGATAAAATGTCCTGTACATGCAAGAAGTCTTTCATCTGATCACTCACCAGGGATTCAAGCGTTTTGGCCAAAACAGACAAATTAGAAATCAGAGTTCAGTTTCAGTAAAACTAACATTTGAAGTTAGGGTAACGTGAAGTAAGCCTCATCAGCAATCGCAGGATTTATTCGTGCATTTTTATGCCAGGTTGGATTTATTTGTGAATACATGGTCTATGGACCCTTTAGACTTGACTACCCCCAGGTTATAAAACACTAGCTCCATCACTGGGTGTCTGTGAGCCTCGCATCCTGGCCCACTATCACTCGGCTCTCACTGCCAGCTTTAACTCAGCATCCATATTTTTCGCATCCGCGTGGGAGAGAGAGAGAGAGGGGGGAGAGAGAAAGAGAGAGAGAGAGAGAGAGAGCAAAGGGAGTGGCAGACGCTGACAAATCTCATGCCGGGAAGCCGACTGACCCATCCCTGCACATCTGAAGTTTGCCGGCGCCGACTCATTCATAATTCGCAGGATTTTGACTTCTTAAGGTAATAGTGCTGTTTGTGAGAGCGGATGGGCTTTATGTCGCTTGACAGGGGCGTGTGGAGACGGTCGCGAGCGCGCCGCAGTGAAGAGCCAAAACAATAGAGCAGCAGACTCCACGGCGCAGAAATGAGCCCGAACACCAAACTTCAGCTTCTATTAGGATATATTATACGCTTTATGCTGCAGTAATCTATCTTTTGACGTGAAATTCACGCAGTGATTTTTCAACGAGGCGAATTTAGGGTTCGGAAGGTAGCGGTGATGACAGCATATCGAAAGTGCCGACCTCAGTGGATAATGGGTCTCGTTACACAGATAGACTAGAATACCGCAAATGACCTTGCTTTTTCGCTCATTTATCACTCAGGAAATAATTCATTCGCAAAACAACGCATCCACAGTGTGTCGGTGTCGATTACATTGTTTCAACCTCATTCAAGCGATAAAAATGTGTGTTTTGTGTCTTTCTTTGGCCCGAAGCATGTCATTATGGATGCTATGGCTCAGCCAGTATCCTGTTTATGAGCTGACTCGGGCCATTCATATACTGGAGCAAACTGCATGCAGTCAGTGGGATTTAGCTGTGTGTTTCAATCTCTCATGATGGTTGTCTTCAGTCCCGCAGGTAGAATGGAGAGGGATATCCGCCATCCTCACATTTAGTGCCTCGAAAGGGAAAAAAAGAAAAGAAAAAAAGAAAAGAAAAAAACCTTAATAAGCTGCGAAACTTGAAGTTTCTCCAGTGGACATAATGAACATGCTGAAGTCCAGTGGCTTGAAGATCCCTGGCAGGGGTCCTAAGCACTCCAGTCCAGTGGGACGAACAACTGTTGGCCCATCAACCAGTCCTGCGGCTCAAAAAGACAGTAAGTCAGCTTCTTCTGTGCCTCGCTCGCCTCCAGACCCAGACAAGCCAGAGATATGTCTCATCAAATTAGCCTTCACTAGGCCCAGAATCTGCAGACACTTTTTCCACCAGAATTATTTAACTATCATTTATATCCTTTTTTAAAAATTTTTTTAAAATAATATCGAATTATTATTTTCATTAAAATTTATTTTGCTTACTAATGTTGTGATTTTGTCATTTATATCGTTTTTGTAACATTTATTTAGATTAAAGGCATTTTTTTATTTACATTTCTGTTTTAGTAATTTAAGTGCTTAATTTCAGTTCTCAAAAAATATTTTAAGAATTTTAACTGATTTTGTGGGTGAAATCGATTTGAGCATGGGCAAAGCTGGAAGAACCTGTATATAATAAACCTGCCTAATTTAATAAGTAGTGCACAACTTCTACAGAGATCTGTGGCATTTTCTATTGAATTTTTTAGATTCTGTGTTGCCTGGATTATTACTAATAAAATACTACCATGTTGACACAGACACTGGTTTACATGAATCACAGTGAGCATCCAACCACAACGAGACCAGACCACGTTATCTACATTAGTTTGTGTCTCACTCAGAAGGGTGTCATGCTTCAAGCAGACTGTGGAATGCTTTGTTGGTAAAACACACATGTACAGGAAGTGCAGTGAAAATCAGGAGTTGTTCTGCTTTTCACATAAAGAAGTCATTAAATGTGATTTTAAAAAGGCTATCCAAATTTTACCCACACAGTTAAAAATATCCTGAACTGCTTTTGCTAAACATAAAACACGTACTGTTGGTAGAGACAAACAAAACGTTGTTAAACTTGGCTGGCTGTTCTCAGAGACTGAAGAAGAAGAAGAAGAGTATGTGCTTGTAGCTAAATGTGACTTCAGGAATGGACGGTTGATATTTCATCTGAAAAATAAAAAATAAATAAAACAATAACAATAATATACAAAAATCAAAAGATGAAAGTTTTTAGTTGTGCAGCACACAATCTTGTGTAATAATTAAATTTATGCTGTATATTTGTATTATTATTATTATTATTATTTATTAAAATACCCTACACCTTAAAAGTGGCATATAGTGTGACAGTTCATTTAATTAAGGACATATTTTTTCTATAGAGAACAGATTATGTTTTTTTTCTGTTCAATTTTGAGGAAATCTTAATGCTAGTTTACTATTAAACATTGAGTAAATTCACTTGTAAATAAAAAGTTTACAGTTAAAATGTACAGTTTTCTCCTCATGGAAGAAAAAGACTTAAATATCGATAACTCGTATTTCACTGCAAAGTTTTTTGTCAAATCAAATGCCTTGTACTGTGAGAATATCCTTCCCATCTACAGTACAGCTTACATCAAGTAGCAATTCAGAGTTCATGGTTGTGATGTAATAAAACCTATTTAAAAAGTAGAAAAATTTTCTACATCCAGACTTCCTGTTTTAATGGAAAGTACATCATCACAACAGAAAAAACCCTAGGGACAAAATTATTTTGTGGGATTTAAAAAATAATTTTAAGTATTTAAAGTCTTTCAGTTGATTGTAATATAATGTTCTGCATTATTTATTTAGAGTTTTGCAGTGATGTTAAGCTCAAACTTAAAAACGGAGCACCAATTCTGCAATCTGTACTAATGCATAAAGTGGTTAACAATATAAACATCCTCTGACATGATGTCATGATGAGTGTTTCCCTGAAGATTTCTTACATACGCACCCAGGCACAGGAAATGAGTAGCACATTGGGTTAGACTCAAGACTGTCTGAACCAGTGTAGATTTGAGTTTTTAGGCTAGAGAATTTGGTATGAATTAATTGTGAGCGCTTGGTTCAGTAACATTTTTACCACACAGTTCTTCACCCTATTTTCTAAAGCCCTGTTCACACCAAGAATGAGAACTATAAAGATAACGATATTAGATATTATTGTTATAGTTGTGGTGTGGCTATTCTTTAATATTGAGATCAAATTTTAGAGCTATATCGTTATCGTTATAGTTATCGTCATAAGTGTGATCGGTGCTTAAGTGTAGTTTCTCTCAGCCTTTAGATGGACCACCACTGGATCAGGTTGTCATTAACACACTGTGTTCATTGTATTAGGAATTAAGGCTTTAATTTAAGTAATATGTAATTTTCAAGATGCAAACCAGAATTGTTTAATAGGTAAAGTAAGCAGCATCGAGTAAGCTTTAATGTCATATTTTTATAAGTTAGGAAAGTACTGGGGTGGCATGCTGAGTTTCCTAGCATATTTAATCAGCTGAGTCAGTTACTTTCGCAGACAGCACCACTGACAGGACTCAAATATTTTTTTGCAGTTTGATTCCTGATCCTACCCAATACCTAAACTAAACAAGTCGGAGGTAATGGCATACATATATAGAATACCCAAGAAATGTGACTCGTATAGTTTTGAATGGGAAAAAATGCATCGCTCAATATGGCCGCTCAATCGCAGGAAGCTCCGCCTTGTGAAGGAAGGAGCCAATCACTAATCTGTAAAGTCAGCTGATCACTGCAGCTGCAGTTAGAAGCATCCCGGTTGATTCAGAAAAGTTACTCTGACATCTAGGAATAACCATCTGTAAAGCAATTAGGGGTCAAGAACAGTGTTTATGATGAAGGATTCATCAATGGATGAATGCATAGAAGGAACAGAATGAAAAAAGAAAAAGGAGGAGGACCAATCACTATTTTCTTAACATATACCTGTATAAGCAACCTTTTAAATTAACAATCTTATGCTCTCCAAAGCTACATTCAGATAGTGAAAGTGACGTGACATACAGCCAAGTATGGTGAATGGTTATGCTGAATAAAACATTAATGTGTGCTCGATAAACAGTTAATATGCAAGTAATATGCATGCTAATAAACTAGTTAATAGTGAGAATTGGTCCCTAAAAAATAGTGTTACTCTTTGTATAATTAAGTAATTACATTGTAACAAGGATCCCTGACCAAATAAAGTGTAAATTAAAAAATTACAACAACAACAACAAACAAGAAAAGTTACACACATTATTTATCCAAGTTTTTGTTATCAGGAGATACTCTTTTAATTTCAGAGGGAAGAAAAGAGGGAGTGTTTATGGTGGAAGAGTGATCAGGGTGTGTGTGTGTGCGTGTGTGTGTGTGTGTGTGTGTGAGAGAGCAGGGGGTGGTTAAAGGCTGAGCTGGGGTCATTGTGTTAGCTTGTGCTGCTGAATGGTGGGATTGAGATGGTGGGAGGAGGAGTGCAGGCACAATAGTGAAGTGAGGCTTGTGTTCTTCTCTTCTTCCTGCATCACTCCTTTTTCTTTTTTTCCATTACTGATCTAGTGTTACCGTAGCAACGCAGCCACTTGGGCAAGAAATGCACCAGAGCCTTTCGTTCAAGCCCCGCAATGGGCCGGGACTTCCTGAATGGGCCTAGTTTATTCTGCTGCGGTGTAGCGCTCGTGAACTCCTCTCTCGAGTCCCGGCACATGCACACACTCCTTTCTGCTTATGTTTCACTGCACTGCGCTGAGTGCGCTTCACTGCTGCCTAATGTTTGATGCACATTTTGGTTTGTAATGTGGTCATCGGCTAGTGAAACAATGGATCAGACCATGCAACAAATCGAGTGTAATTCTTTCTAGGTGTAAATATGTATATATTGCTGAGATGAGATGATTAACAAGGACAGGTGAAGAGAATGAACGAATCAGGGCAATTAAAAAAAACTAGGTCACCAAGCACATGGAGAATGAAAACACAACACAAGTCTCTGCTAAATGAACCAATTTAAGTCAAGAAAAGAATATTCTATTATTTAAAAAAAGAGTAATTCACTAAAACTGACAATTCTGTCATCATTTACTCACTCTTGTGTGGTACACAAAAAAGACAGAATTACACATTGATGCTGAGCAAGCAGCAACTGACCATAGTTCTTGTATTCGACTCTACTTTCTGCCAATTGGGGATTTGTTTACATATTTCCATCACTGCTGACACATCTGCTTCTGTGTGGTAGACTACTGACCTCAATAATATTTGTACAACGTCCAAAATTCTGTACAGTTTGTCAGCTCTTATGGAGCACAATGTTCCAGCATTGTTATGTGCCATTTCTAAACAACAGCAAGTCAAAGGAGCCCAGAATTTTCTTCCTAACAGACATCTTTAACTACTATGTTTATCAGTCCAGTAACATGTTGGAGCAATTGAGAAACAAAAGCAGTCATCATCCCCCTCCCCCCAGCACCAGTGACCTCCCACACATACACAGAGGTATGAAAGACTGACCGAACACACACTAAATGAGCCGAGGCTCACACATCGCTGTATCCTTCAAGCAGTATTGGGTATGTGGCATGTGTCAAAAGCACCACGTGTAAAGCTCCCAGGTTCATACTGCAAATCCCACTGACCCAGATTCGTTCATAAATTAGAGTGCTGCTCAGCCTTGCATAAAGGCTGCTGTGACATCCAGACATGAGAAAAATGATGAAAGTTGTCTGATGCCATGCATCAAATGAGCTGTTGTAGCAAGTGTGGACAACAAATGCTGTGAAATACAGAGAACGCTGTAAATTCTTAAAATGGATGTTTTTCATTGTGTCCCATGCTACTTTTATGTATTATGATTTATTATTATTCAGTATCTATTCGATAACATCAATGTACCAAGTCTCAAGCAAATATAATTTTTCCCTCTGAAAAATGTCACATTACAGAAGTGAAAACATTGTGAAACGTGAGTCATGTTGACATTAAAGTGTAATATTTTCACTGAACTTTGTATGACAGGGATTATGGAAAGTAATGGTATTATCAGATGTCAAAATCATTTTCAATGACGTTTTACTTTACTGTATATATATATATATATATATATATATATATATATATATATATATATATATATAAGTTCTTATTAGTTTGTATTCATCACATTAAAGATTTCTGAAAAAATGTCATAGTTTCCGGAAACATGCAGCATATAGAATGATTTCTGAAAGATCATGTGGCACTCAAGACTGGAGTAATGATGCTGAAAATCCAGCTTTGCCATCACAGCAATACATTTTTAAAAAATATATTAGATTAGAAAACGGTTAGTTTAAATTGTAATAGTATTCCATAGTATTACTATTTCACTGTTTTGTTATTTAAATAAATGGAGTCTTCTTTCAGATAATTCTTTAAGAAATACAAATTTTGCTTTCTGTCAAAGCTAGTTAACGGTGACCTATCATGCTAGATGGGTAAACAGATTGGTTGTCTATATGACTGACTTATGATTAAATACCTTACACATCTGAAAGTCTACCAGTTTCTTAAAGGGGTCATATGATGCGATTTCAATTTTTCCTTTCTCTTTGGAGTGTTACAAGCCCTTGGTGAATAAAAAGATATGTAATGTTGCAAAGACTAAAGTCTCAAATCCAAAGAGATATTCTTTATAAAAGTTAAGACTCGTCCACGCCCTCCTAAAACGGCTCGTTCTAACATGCCCCTAGATGTCTACGTCACTATGTGGGAAGTGTTTGGTTGTGAAAGCAAAACTACCTTGTTTGGCCTTCCAAAAGAGGACGATATCCAATGCCGCAAGCCCGCCTCTGCTCACTCAAGGCCGCAGTGTGACGCTGTTTCGTTGTGAAAGTTAAACTACTTAGTTTGGTCTTCCAAAAGAGGACAAGACTAGAAACCATGTTTATATCCCATTTATAATGGGATTTAAATCTTTATGTCTCGTCACCCCGGATGGACAGGGCATCACAATATGATAAGGGGCGTAACATTTCTGTCACACACTTGTGGTGTTCGGCCAATCACAACACACTGGATACCTGGCCAATCATAGCACACCTCGCTTTTCAGACCGATGAGCCTTGTAAAAATGTACGTGTTTCAGAAGGCAGGGCATACAGGAGAAACAATAATTTACAGTATGTGGAAAATAATGTGTTTTTTTTAACCTTAAACTGCATAAACACATCTCATTACACCAAATAATGTTCTTTTTAGCAGCATCATATGAACCCTTTAAAAATTCCCGTATCTCTGACATACTGTCATTTACCACAGAAAATGATTTCCCCTCATTTTTTAAAAACATATGCACTATTTTGGTAATATATCCATTAAACTGGAGATAGAGAAACATGATACACACAAGAATACAAAAAATGCAATGCACTGTTTATATGGAGCAAACTCCACCCACAGTAATTACATTGGTATTGCATAATTAGAGGTTCATCCACTTACAGCAGTAGTCCCACCACTAAAGGGCTGTTTAGACCACATCTCAAATAACACACATTTTTGCATGGCAGAATGAATAGTAATACTTCAAATTGTCCGAGCATCAGAGAACCTTCCAGAATGCCTTGCCCCATAGACCTCCACTGTAAGTCTATCGCGACACAAATTTGATTTTCACAAACTCTGAGGCAGTTCTTTCTTGACTGACAATGTACCACAGGTTATGTTGGTGAAGCTTTGTTGCGTTGAACCTGGAATATTCCTTTCATAATCTACTACTGAATCTTTTTCTATCCTCAGGTTGCCCCTACAGGCAGACGACTCCCACCCCCTCTAGCAACACTTCAGACAAGTCCAGCTCTAAAGCCTCTGAGGTGGGTGATGAGGTGGCTGGGGACTTTGTGGTCGGTGAACGTGTATGGGTGAACGGAGTCAAACCAGGAGTTATCGCCTATCTTGGAGAGACCCAGTTTTCCCCGGGACAGTGGGCTGGAGTGGTGCTGAATGACCTAGTTGGCAAAAATGACGGCTCCGTCAATGGGGTGCGTTACTTTGAGTGCCAGGCTTTGCAGGGCATCTTCACCAGGCCTTCCAAGCTCACGCGGCAACCCATCGGAGACGGGAGCGACGAGCAGCAGCAGAACGCGCAGCTGCAGGGAGGTGCGGGAGCATCCGGCCAGCGTGTGGTCATGCCGCTCAGAGAAGGCATGCTCAACAGCTCCGTCAAAACCGGCAATGAGTCAGGATCCAATATGTCTGACAGTGGATCCGTGAAGAAAGGTGGAGAAAAGGACCTTAAGGTTGGAGATCGAGTGCTGGTGAGTTTAAGTTTTTCCTCAGTGAGGATAATAGTATAACTGTGTCTCTGTGTAAGTGTGTGTCTGTGTGTGTGTGTGTGTGTGTGTGAACTCTTGTTTTTGTGACATATCAGGACACAACTCTGTATAATGACATGGGTATGACACAGGTATTACAAGGAGAGGGTGACTTATGAGGACATAACACATGTCCCTATTTTTCAAAACGCTTTTAAATCATACAGAATGAGTTTTTTTGAGAAAGTAAAAATGCACAAAGTTTCCTGCCAGGGTTAGGTGTAGGGTTGGTGAAGGGTGATAGAATATAGAGTTTGTACAGTATAAAAACCATTACGCCTATGGGATGTCCCCATTTTTCACAAACGTGTGTATGTGTGTATGTATACATGCTGCTAATATATATATATTGTGACGAGTCAGCTGCCTCCTCCCTGATTATCACCGGCACCCCGTCCTAAATCGCCACCCTTCACCAGGCTCCCGACTGGAGTGGGTGTGTGAGAGGAGGGGCGCTGGACGAGTCAGGGCTGGCGGCGTGTGATGGGGCACACCTGAAGGAAGTGGAGCCTCATTACCGCCGCTGTTTAAAAGCCCAACGCGCCTCTCCTCAGGAGACCGGTCTCTTCCCCGTGCATGCACACTGGTGTCCTCGTGGGTCCAGGAAGGGTGCGTTGAGGGACTCCCGCGCCACCAAGACGTGAGCTGCCGGACCCGCGATCCGGATGGGAACCGCACCCGTATACACGGCCGACGGGCCAGGATGCCGGGCCGTCCATCCCCTACCAGCGCCGCGGCCAACGAGAGAGACGCGGCCGCTAGGAGAAGCCGCCGCCCCTCGCGCCCCGGACCAAGGAGGGGAGCGCGTGCGGCCGCCGGACTCCGCCCCTTGCCTGGACCCTTCCTTGATGAACACTGCCCGACCTACACAAATCCCGCAGCACAACGAGGACACCAGATTCCCTGTTATTTTGGACACTTTCCCCCTTTGGCCACTTTTATTCCCTTTGTTTTATGATTTCTGTTAATAAAAGCCTCTCCGAGGCCTGACGCCACGCCCACTGTGTCTGTCTTGTGCTCCTCCCGTGACACTGGTGGAGAATGCGGGCAGGCGGAGCCTAGACAGCGCAGTTGGGAAACGTCTGGTGACGTCACTCCCTCTCGCTTGCAAACGTTCGTGAGAACCCAGACTGGGACGGAGGAAAACTGGGGACAGCCTCCCAGCCACACAAGGGGTAAGTGACTTTTCCATTGTCATTTTACCCTGTGGTTGGTTGAGGCTGTCACTAAAACCCGGTTTCTCTGTCCCTGTTCTGGTGCGCTGCGAGAGGGAGGACCGCCCGGAGAGGAAGCCCCGCCCACTCCGACCGTTTGGAGCCTGGTTGAGGATGGTAGCACTCCCGTGTGGGCGGCGCCCTGATGACGGGGATGTCGCTTGGGAGGGGGAATGTGACGAGTCAGCTGCCTCCTCCCTGATTATCACCGGCACCCCGTCCTAAATCGCCACCCTTCACCAGGCTCCCGACTGGAGTGGGTGTGTGAGAGGAGGGGCGCTGGACGAGTCAGGGCTGGCGGCGTGTGATGGGGCACACCTGAAGGAAGTGGAGCCTCATTACCGCCGCTGTTTAAAAGCCCAACGCGCCTCTCCTCAGGAGACCGGTCTCTTCCCCGTGCATGCACACTGGTGTCCTCGTGGGTCCAGGAAGGGTGCGTTGAGGGACTCCCGCGCCACCAAGACGTGAGCTGCCGGACCCGCGATCCGGATGGGAACCGCACCCGTATACACGGCCGACGGGCCAGGATGCCGGGCCGTCCATCCCCTACCAGCGCCGCGGCCAACGAGAGAGACGCGGCCGCTAGGAGAAGCCGCCGCCCCTCGCGCCCCGGACCAAGGAGGGGAGCGCGTGCGGCCGCCGGACTCCGCCCCTTGCCTGGACCCTTCCTTGATGAACACTGCCCGACCTACACAAATCCCGCAGCACAACGAGGACACCAGATTCCCTGTTATTTTGGACACTTTCCCCCTTTGGCCACTTTTATTCCCTTTGTTTTATGATTTCTGTTAATAAAAGCCTCTCCGAGGCCTGACGCCACGCCCACTGTGTCTGTCTTGTGCTCCTCCCGTGACAATATATATATATATATATATATATATATATATATATATATATATATTAGCAGCGTGAGGTTGTGGGTTCGACTCCCGGGAGCACATGTTAGGTAAAACATGTTGTGTTGGCCTAAAAGCACTGTAAGTCGCTTTGGATAAAAGTGTCTGCTAAATGCATAGATGTAAATGTAATATATACAAAACGTTTTATGGTGGAATAAGTCCCGCCTTCTAAATAGAAGATCCAGTCGCCAGTTGGTACAGTCGTCAAGAACTGCTCGCTATTCTCACATTTAAATAACATATTTCAAATCAGCAATTAAATCTTTCATGAACATGTTTCTTATGCTAAATGTTAAATTCTATGTTAGAAAGCTTCTATTTCAGGTTGGTCCAGCCAGTGTGCATCTGCAGTCCAAAGTGTGCTTCTCAGAACACTGACTGTTTCTGTGGCAACCAAAGCTTCTATCAGCAGCTGCGGCGATGCAATGACTAAAGTCTCTATGTGTGTTTGTGACCGCACATGTGTATTTGCTGGACCAATGTTATGACAAACAATATTAGTCATTTTTAAACTCTATACTGAAAATTTAAATCAAAGTAATCACTATAGGCTGTTGTAATCATTGTGGTTATGTTGTTTCAATTTCTTATGCCTCGGAAACTGACTGGTCGTTTTAATCGAACCAAAGACTGTTTCCAATTCAGTGAGTTTTAATGTGGAACAAGTTGTGTGCTGATGCATAATGTACTACCATAGGATAAATCTGGTTTCTTCTGTGGATTGTATTTTTATTGTCCAACTTGCAAATCTGTGCTCAGTTCAGTTTAATGACATCACTGACATGGATGTTGAAGCCTGTAAATTACTTGCAAGCGCTTCAGTTCATGAAGAGTCTAATGAAATAGGGTTTGTTAGTGAAATCTCTGTAAATACATTGAATTTGAAGGTTTTATATATTCAGTCATTCAAAATTGGCTGGAGACTGGAGCTATGAGTAGGATTTGGAAATACTCCATCTTGTTAGTATCTAGTGATGTGTAGAACCTCTCTGTGTTTTCTCTACAACCTTTTGCAGACAAAACTACAGTACCATTTTAACACCATTTGCATGCTGGTATATTATTGTGAAATCATTGATTTCAGATTAGCCTGTCCTTAAAAGTCTATCTGGCTTTGAACGACTATTGTGTGGCTTTCCTTGTGTTAGATTCCTAATGTTAGATAATAGCTTACTGCTCCACTATACAGTTGATTGGCTGTGGGTCAAATTGCTTTCCATTTAGTATAGCTCAGTCCTAAAGCTTTTTAGGCAGTCAATATTCTTAATCAGATGGGATTACTGCTCCATAAACCATCAGCCATTGATCTCAGCTTTCTACTTGACTGTCTGCTTCAGTCCTGACTGACACCTGATTGGTTTGTTTAGTGATGAACGCATGGGATGAAACCCCCTGACACACACAGACACGGTCACACAGTATCTAAAAATTATGTTTTTTTTTTTTACATAAATCACCACTGCCCCTCTGGGGCTAATTTACAGCATTTTTGTTGAGTAGAGCGACAAATCGAAGTTATTGAATCCACCAGAGATGCTGTCGATAGAGCTGCAGTTGAATTTAATGTAGTATATTCCTATAGGTGAACTCAAATCCTTTCAGATGACCCTGTAGAACTGTGCACAAAAATGTTTATGTTGTATGACATATACATTTTTTATATATATAATATGCACATATCTGTTTAGTGGTATTCCAGCTTGCAGTATAACTGAACTGCATTAGAAAGATGTCAGTTCCCTGTTGTTTCCCCCTACGACTGGTATCTTATTACCATGACTGTGCTGTCCTCTCAAAGTCAGCGCTTTTCCATTGTTTGCTCTCCCAAGACTTCCACATGCACATGTGTGAAAACGATGCTCATGTATCAGCAATATATGAGCCAAGGACCAGAATTCGACAGACCATCATGACATTGCCTTGTAAAATACAAAACTTCATCAATGTGATCAAAATAATAAATAAAAATTTTTTTATTTGCAATAAATAAATATTTTTGTGTCTGTAAAAGGGCTCCAGTCTGGGCCTCAAATGGTCTGATTTGCGATCAAATATTTTAATTTCCAAGTGATATTTTTTGCTGAGATCATCACTGGCAACAACATAAATGTACACGTTATTATAAAAAAATTGGTTATGTGAGGAGTAGCCTGTTAAAACATTCATTGTTTTTATGTCATTAAATGAGATTCACTACACAAAATGTTTCAGTTTGTGTACCACAAATGCGTACAAAGAAAGCAAAGCATAGCTTTCCGTATCAGAAAAACATGCCAGTCCTCATCTCTGTCTAGTATCAACGCTGCTGAGATAATATTTTCATGCTGATCAGTGAACACCCAAGTAAAAGTGCAGAAAGGCAGCTTCTTGAATTCAAAGAGCTTGCATGACTTAAGGATTCACACACAGAAACGGTTTTTGTGACTTTTGTTCCAAAAGCAGTCTAAGAAAAAGCGGGTAAAATTGATTTATTTAAATAATTATTTAGAGAAAGAAACTCGGAGAAAACACAAAAATAGTAAAACGCATAAAAATACTACACAAAAAGCACTGTTGGCATGTGCATGGTCTAGTAGTGCATGTGAACTAAATGGCTATAAAGAATGGAAGGCGCTAAGAGTTTGCAAAATATTTAATTGTTTTAAAAACGTTCATTCAAGTTCATTCTTATTTGGCACTTGGTGCCAATTTTGGGGCACCTGTGAATCTATTTTGCAGGATTTTGTAAATCCTACTGTAAATGACTTGTCCTTGTATAT
Organism: Carassius auratus; assembly: GCF_003368295.1. Classification (NCBI taxonomy): domain Eukaryota; kingdom Metazoa; phylum Chordata; class Actinopteri; order Cypriniformes; family Cyprinidae; genus Carassius; species Carassius auratus. The sequence continues at coordinate 22,918,809 of NC_039247.1, read as the reverse complement.
GTTTAATTTTAATGATTATATTTTTGGACTTTGTAATTAAATCAATTCTCTGTGGTGATGTATACCAGACAACTTCAATTGTTATGTCCACATATACCCCTTTTTCAAATTGACTGCAAGCTTGCAATAAGACTAGCCTTTTATTCAGTCAACAACCAATGAACTGAACAAAGCATGCACCCTGCGTTAAGTAATTAGTTATATCAGCCAGACCATTTTAGAATCGATTCTGAGCTTTTTATTTTTCCCGCATATGGCACTGCAAAATGCACAGAATTTGCGCAGTGAGATATTTGCACATCGCTTGACAGATATGCTTTCGTTTATGTCATCTGGAATGCAGTACTATTAAATGCACGAAACTCACACATTGACAGACTTTCACATGCGCTTTGTGTTTGTTGTCCTGAAGCTCAGTTTCTGCTGCGGTTAAATGCACTTGTGTTTTCAAATATTTTTATATGAAATTGATGTACACACAGTCAGTTATGTTTTCAGACTCAGAGCAGGAATAAAAAAAACATCTGATATCGAAATAGATATGTGCATTAGTGCGAATTAGTGCAATAATGCTGAGGAAAAAAAGTGAAAAATCCTAAACTATTGTCTGTACACTTTCGGACACTTGAACACTTATTTAAAAAAACCTTCACGCCACACATCCATCTTCTCTGCTTGACCAGGAACTCTGTGTAACCCGTATGGCCGTAAACATGGGCAGTCAATGTGCAACAACGGTTTTATTTCAGGCCTGTAGTTTTGTGCTGTTGTTAAAACAGCCAACCACACAACACACTCTTCCTGGCATCACAGGACAGCATACGTACTAAAAAATCTTTTCGTACAGTCTTGTTTTCTGAGAAAATTATTGAAGTTTATACAAGAACAAATATTGTATATGTGGAGCAAGTGTTCATGATTATCGTCCAGTTGCCCTCACATCAATAGTCATGAAGGTCTTCGAGGGACTTGTTAAAAATGTCATCTTCTCCTCCATCCCGGATACTTTGGACCCTCTTCAGTTTGCCTATCGCCCGAACAGATCCCCCGATGATGCCATCTCTCACATCCTGCACTCTTCTCTCACACACATTGACAGCAATAACAGGAACTATGTAAGGCTGCTTTTTATCGACTATACCTCAGCTTTTAATACTATAGTCCCCATAAAGCTGGCTTCCAAACTCATGGACTTTGGCCTGAATTCTTCAGTCTGCATCTGGATTCTTGATTTCCTCACCGGAAGACCTTTAGTGGTCTTCACTAGCCCAGTACACCTCCAACTCCATCACCCTAAACGTAGGAGCCCCACAGGGCTGTGTCCTGAGTTCCCTGCTCTACTCTCTCTACACACATGACTGCGTGTCTTCGCACAGGTCCACATCTATAATAAAATTTGCTGATGATAATGTGGTTCTGGACCTCATTCACAACAATAATGAGACCGCATACTTGGATGAGGTAAAGAAACTAACATCATGGTGCCAGGACAACTGTCTCTCTCTAAATGTGAGCAAAACTAAAGAACTGATTGTGGACTTCAGGAAGAGACAGCAGCAGCCCTCTACTTCTCTCATGATCCGCGGGACCCCTGTGGAGAGGGTGAGCAGCCTAATTACCTTGGTGTAAACATCTCAGAGGACCTGACTTGGACTACCGACATTCAAACACAGGTTAATAAAGCCAGGCAAAGACTGTACCATGTGTGACAGCTGATGAAATTAAGGGTCTCACCAGTAATCCTGAAAACTTTCTATTCAGGGGCTATAGAAAGTGTATTAATTAATTGTATATCAGTGTGGTATGGGAACGAGCGGCAACCTCCCGCTCCGTCTCAGGAAGTGACTAAAACTGGAATTCATCGACTGACCGCTTGAGGCTGTCTGCAAAAGGGAGTCAATCCCATAGACTACCCATTTTAAAATACCCAAATTTACAGGAGGAAAAAACAAGTTTACAGCCTGGTGCAAAAAATGATTTTGGTCTAAATAGTTAATTTTGCCCTTCATGACAACTGTGAGGGCGGTGAATTTTTTTCTAACTCATCTGTTTAAATTATATTAAGACTTAAAGTTCTGCATAATTAAGGGCGTGGCCACTTGAGTGACAGGTGGTTTGCCGCTGCTGACAGTGCCGTCACGCTAGGTGGACGGGTCTAGCTCCCGCCTTTTTGCCCATTTTCGAGCGGTGACACACTGCCAAGATGGCGATGGCCTGCTCTGCACACTTTAAGCTTCAAAAATGAACTTCAGGCATCCGGGTCTGCTCTCCCCTCTCTGCAGGACATCTACCTCAAATGCTGCAAAAGCAGAGCTGTTAAAATCATCAAGGACTCTGTCCACCCCACTAACCATCTTTTCACTTTGCTGCCATCTGGTAAGCGCTTCCGTTACCTGATGGCAAAATCTGAGAGACTCTGGAGGAGTTTCTTCCCCCAGGCCATCAGGCTCCTAAACTAAATTGTGTATGTGACGAATAAAAATCTTGAATCTTGAATATCTGTCAGGGAGCTGTGATAACATCTTTTCCTTATATATAATGTAGTATGATGTAGAGGGGTTTTTCACTCTGGTGTTATTGAGCAGACTTCTGAATGTCCCTCAGTCGGTTAAGACAGTCCATCAAAGGAACTGGAAGGTGGATCAAGTTGAGGCTTATGCTGACCGTTTGTGGATCTGCAGCATAGGGAATGAGAGATATTGAGAGCAGAGACTGTCTGAGTCAGCTTTCTCTACTCCTCACCGCTCATCTCTGTACTGTGCTCATGTATTCTGCTGAATTTATAGATGATCTCTCACACAGAAGGGCTGTTAGAGAATAGCAGCTCAAAACCATATTGTTCTTAAGTGACTTGGAAGGATTTGCCAAACGTGTGTTTGATATGTTTTTACCCTTGTAAATTGCTAGTGTTCTGGTTTGGGATGCCAACCATTCCTGCATGAAAAAACAGCAGTGAGATGACATGATAAAGTAAACATTGCACATCTGGAACGTTCCCTCAGGAATGTTTGTATTATCACCTTATCCAAGCTGGAGCATACTATGGCTCATCTGCCACGTCAGATGCATACACACAGACACGCTCACTGGCAGGGGCATGTGATGCGTCTGTCTGAATATAATCCCTTCCGGATGCTCTACTTTTTAATGCCAAACCACAGATGCCTCTGGAGCAGAATGTCTCGCTTTGCTTAGTACGCCACCTGATGAACCTATGAAAACATTAAGACATCTACTTCAGTTTGAAACTTTTGTTAAGGTCATTTGATCTTTCCTTTTAAAAAGATTGAAAATGTCTCACAAACTGACAACAGTGAAAAGGAATTTTTTCCTTTGACATGAATAAATTTCGCCTTTGACATTAATAAATGCAGTGCTCTCATGTAAGTAAGGAAATTCTAAGTAGTTGTATTGTTCTGGTTCTGATTCCGATTAAATTTACATGATTACTAATTAAAGACCAAAACCAAAAGTACATTTTCAGTAATTAAACACTTTAAATTAAAGAATATGTATTTGAAAAATGCTTTGTTATTTACAATTAAATCAAATGTTATAGTTTAAATTTATATTAAATCCAATTAGCATAACTTTAGAGAAATTTTTTTAACCTCCGAAGTACGTCTTAAGTTCGTCTTCATTTTTAATTTCAAAATAACCTCTGTTGTCTTGAAATTTTGTTAAAGTAAGCTGCCAGCTGTACTGACAAGCATTTAAGGTAAACTTAAACTTTAATGTCATTTCTTTTGAATCTTGTGTTTTATTATTATTATTATTTTTTATAAATTTGCAATTACACATTTGTAATAATAAAGTTGCAATTTAGCACATAAAAAAATATCTGAACTATATATGTATTATCAAATAACTCTCTACAGTTAAAATTTTGTTAAAATCAAATATTTTGCTTTTGTGTGTTAGAAGTGTACTTATTTTTACAGCACAACAAATATTTTTAAAACAATTATTTAGAATGTACTTATTAAAATAAAACCTTGAATTTGACTTTATTAAAAGTTTTTTCTTCTAAATTAGTCCTGAGAGAGAACTCTCTTAACGTACATTTAACTTCTATTATGTTATTACTATTTGCAAATACGGTTATTTTTAAATATACTTTTAATATTTGAAGTACAAGTGCACATTCAATTATTAGACACACTTCTTTTTATAAAGGTTTTACAGAGATAGGATTTGAATTATTGGCATACAATGTTGTCCAAGTGATCCACACTGCAGTTTATGGCCGAGAACCACCCACTTAGGATGGACTATATAACCAACAATTTGTCATTTAGGTCTTCAGGCTACACCAGCACTAGTGGTTTGCATGTGTACTGCACATTGACGTGGACAACGATGCAGAAGTATAAATAAAAACTGACGCTTAGCCTACGGCATCAAGGCTATGGCATAGGTCCAACACAGAAGTATAAATCAGCCTTTAGTTGTACAAACAGTGCTATAGAAAATGGTTAAAATGTATGCAGAACATTAGTTTCCAGGTGGACCGATTACAAACTGACCTCCAGTGGTGCTTAGAGGCCAGCCAAATAAAATTGGAACTGCAGAATTTCATCCAACATTTGCAATTCTTTTCTGCAATATGCATTAGACAGTCAGTTAACAGACTGTGGGCAGTAAGTGGGGTGTGCTGTCTGAGCTGAGACTAGGCATTTTGCAAACTGACAACAGCTGCAAATAAGCAGTTTGGCTTTTCATTCCATTTGAGTAGAGTCAGATTAAAACGTAAATGTTGACACGACTGTAGGGCACACATGTAAGCTTGTGTTTATGCATTTATGTTCTACTGTTTACATATCTCCTCCTTCACACTCTCTGGTAAAGGCTATGTAGTCTATGTATGTCTTTGGCTGAAAGGTATGATTGTAGATGTGTGTAGTTTTGTTTCGAAGCAATTCATTGTAGACAATCTTTTGATCCCTAACCAAGAGGGTATGACTTTCATTAATTCTTTGTTTTATCTGTTGCTATTCCTTTAGTTATTGCAGTCATTAGATAATCGCTCTCAGATGTGGAATGGAGTCAAAGGATGGATGGTTTCCTGCTTTTTCATGTTCTGTTTTGCTGTGTCATCTGACTAAGCATTGCTAAAAACCATTCGAGTGCAAGGCTGGTTGATAAGGAAGAGTAAAAACATTTTTTTTGTAAAAACGTGCCCCAAGGTTCTGTACCAGGCCCATTTGAATTCTTATTTTTTGTTTCTTTTTAGGGAATAATGTACAGTTACATGTTACTAAAATGTTAAATTATGTTGAATTAAGTCGAATGATTCACAAAAACAGAACATCACAAAACAAATGTAATTTGATGCATTCAATGGATGCATCAATGGCTTATTTAATGCTTAAAGGACAACATATCGGTAATTGGCCATTTTTTGATCAGTTGCACTTGAGATTGAGAGATTTTCAATCTTTGTTTAGTGTATCATTTGGTCAGAATAATTTATTAATTCAAATATGGCAATAAACCATAATTTTTAGTCTTTCTGCTCTGAGTCTAAATTCACCCTTTTACCTTGAGAGATTCAGTTTACATTTCGGTTTGTTCTGCATAATTTATCAGAAAAGCTTTAAATGTGACTTGCTTGGAACCAGAGACTTTTCTTACACTCTTTTGTTATGGCAATTGTGATTGTGTGTATATAAAAGTGAGGGAGATGTTTTTTTTTTTAAAGTAATATGATTGCATCCTTCTGAAGCACACAGAATGTGTATACACTTCGTTGTTTCTAAAGGACACAATATGCTTTCTTATGTATAGTAGTTGTGCCATCACTAATGAATAGACTGTGACCTCCTTTTTTCCCCGCACTGGGTTGATGAATGTAGGCCAGTTCAACCAACACAACAGTCATTCCCAGTTATATCTCAGCACCAACCGGCAGATTTTACTACACTACACTGCACTGCTTACATTCAGTGGCACCAGCTCTATTTTTCTAGGCGTTAAATATTTTAGACATACATTCATTAGTGATAGATAAATTTGGCCATTTTAAGAGTAACACCATTAGTTGAAAGTTGAAAGAGACATATATTCAATTGTAGATATTTTTATGTAAGTAATAAATATAAAAATATGTAATTTAGTATATGGTATATAGCATATGGTGTGTGATTTATTAGAGTAATAAACTAATAATTGTTTTGCCTTTTTCAGTTGAGTGTTTCATTATACTGTTATCACAATAAAAAATGTGACCATGTTATCACTTTGTCTCCTCTGGTCTCTCTCCTCAGGTTGGTGGAACTAAAACAGGAGTAGTGCGTTATGTGGGAGAGACTGACTTTGCCAAGGGCGAGTGGTGTGGAGTGGAGCTGGACGAGCCGCTAGGGAAAAACGATGGAGCTGTAGCTGGAACCAGGTACATCATTAGTCTTCTGCTATCATGTCCTGTCTTTAGCAACACCCTCATGCCTTCAGCATTAAGAGGTCTCATTTTTTCATGCCTAAAAGAGCCAGTAAGATGAAAATTCTAAGCTTCCTATCACTGTTTATAAGTCCTGTACATTAGGTTTAAATCCGTCCAAGGTTAAAAAACATTGTCATTTTGTCAAAATATCATTTTAAAATTACCTCAATTCTCAGAGATCCCCAAACGGTTCGCGCGAAGCTGTTCAAAAGATTCAGTTTCCTTAAACCCCACCTTTCGGTTGCATACTGTGTTCTGATTGGTCATTATTATGTCTTATTCCTCTTACCGCGAAGCAAACAGTAAAATAAAAAAACTTGAACAGTCTTGCTGCTTTTTCTTTTGTGTGGTTGTATTCAAGCCGTGCGCTTCAGTTTGAATCTGAATAGCGCGGGGGTGTGGTCACATTAGATATAACGAAGGGAGACATGAAAAACAGACATTGCGTTGTTTTCATGTGGATTACTTTATCACTGATTATCTGTTTTCGTCAGCACTTGTTTAGTTTTAAAGTAGACATGTCAAGCTTTCTATAGATATCTCTCTCATGTCTCTTCGTTGAGTATTCACGGAGTTACACTTCATTTTAATGATGTGTTTGTAAATGAAGATCAGCGCAGACAGGCTGCAGACAGCACACAAACTGATAAGACGCTCAGGAGAAAACAGACACAACTTCATAATCATACTTCGCGTTGTGATTCAAAGATGCTTGTTGGTCTAAATAAAGTTGGTAATGAACCCTCTTTTATGGCCAAACGCTTTGAAAATCCCGCCTTGTACTCACCGAGATTAGAAGAGCAGTCATCAGTGAAATGTTGTGAACACAACAAAAGGGATTTGTTGTACTGCTCTGGTATTGTGGTAAAAATGAGTTTTAGCCATTGGTTTTTCTGATCTTCATTCTTTGGCAGTGAAAATAAAACAAACTTGCCTTTACAATTAAAAACACACTGGGGGGGTGGGGCAGGTCAGAGTTCCGTTTCCCCCAAGACGGTAGGCGGAGATTATTATGCAAAGTGTTCCTAGTGACGTACATAGAGATGGGCAAAAGATTTTAAATCTATAACGACTCGTTTCAGCGATTCAGAGTCGACTCCTTACTTTAGAAGCCAATAACTTTTTTTTAATAATGTGAAATTATAGCAATAATTACAGTGCTCTAACAGTTATTAGAAGAGCACATTAATAAATGACAGCTGACATTGAACATGAATAAATACTTAAAGAAGTTAAACAAAATAGAAACAGAAAATGTAAAAGAGACTAAGTTACAGTGAAATACTGTATTTTCTATCATTATGTGTTTTTCGGTGTAATTGAGTGGCAGTTTCTCTCTGCAGATGATGGGGTTGTGGCATGATGTGATGCTTCTGAAATACACAATTGAGTTTAGAATTACATTGTCTCTTTCCATTTGTTTCTTATTCTGTTTAGTATGTGAGCAGGTAAAAAAATATACATAAATAAATAAATAAAGTCATGGGATATCTGTGGCTGGGTATGTTTATGCATAAACCCAAGTAATAAATGTACAAAAATAAATAAATAATAAATAATTTCCATAACTGTGTTACTTAGTGGTGAAGAGGAGAGAGGTATACTTCACTGAACAGAGCTGCTCACACTTACATGTTCTGTTAAACTAAAAAAGAGAAAAAAACATTACTGGAGATGATTGAGAAAAGAATATTTTTGTTTAAATGTAAGAAAGAAATAATTTAGTGTAGTTGGATCACTGAGCTCCAGAAAATCAGTATTTAGCTGTTTTGACAGTTACAGATTTGAGAAAACAACAACAACAAAGGGTGAATAAAGAGCCCTAAACTCCAACACAAAGAACCATTTTAGCATGAAATAGAACCGTTACTACATGTGAAAAACCTTTATTTTACAACATGGAATCACTTTTTGACTTATTCAGCAATCCATCAGTGCATGCTATTTATGTTTTGATCAACATCTAATAACTTGAATAAATATCTAATAAACATCTACTAAATAACTGCATTCAGATATTTAATGTTCACCATTCCCAATCCAAACAATTCCTGATGGACAAACTCCCACCCTGCATAGTATTTAAGTGAAATAATGTTACATTACTAAAATAAAATGCAGTTTCATGTTGACTATTAGTGGTAAAAGACAGGCCAAGTAATTTGGAAAGTAATGATTCACATGCTGAGCCAAGGTTAAACCTCTGCTGTCTTTTTAATGAAGAATGGGAATGGTTCAGTTCCAAACAAGAATAAGCAGCTTCATGAATACTCATTAACTGTTGACATTTTGTCCAAGGCCAAATTGAGTAGATTATGGAGTTTGTTTTTATAATGATAGCTTGACATCAAGATTGACTTCTGCCCCTGTTAAGTTCAGATGATTAGAAAATAAATGTTTACTAAGAGAATTACAACAGTAATTAAAACAGACCTTTATTACACTACCATTCAAAAGTTTTGAAAGAGCCTCTATTCTTACCAAGACTGCATTTATGTATATACAGTATAAACAGTAAACAGTTAGAGTAAACTCAATCTCAAACAATATAGTCGAGATCCATTTTTGCATTTCTTAAGCCCCTTTCACACTGCACGTCGGACTCGGCAAATTGCCGGAACATTGCCGGGTCGCCTTCTGTGTGAAAGCAAACACGTCCGGGGATTGATTCCGGCATTGAACCCGGGTCGAGGACCTAGTAACATTGCCGGGTTCAACCCGGGACGAGCTTTGTGTGAACAAAAGCCAGATCTAATGCCGTGTCGTAGTGATGACGCACGTTATCGCGCAACTCTTTTACTGGATGTTTTGAAGGAAGATCAATATTTGCGACAAAAAAATATGTGCGAACTGTAAAGAAGCAGAGATCAGTTAGTTCCTCACTTTCCGCGCTGACGCTGAGATCGTTTACTAGCTTCAGTGAAAGTATAATGTGCTTAGTGTTTTCAACTCGTACATTACACGTCACGCCCTGATGTCACGTGTCGTTACGGGATCTTCGCGGGTTGTGTGTGAAAGCACGCACATATACCGGGTCATCACTGGCAGTGTGAAATTGCTGGAACACTTTACCCCTGTATTTGCTGGAATTGCAGTGTGAAAGGGGCTTTGCAGTTCATCACAGAGCTTATTTCTTATTCTCTCCGTCTCTTTTTAGATATTTTCAGTGCCCACATAAGTTTGGCCTTTTTGCTCCAATTCACAAAGTGATCCGCATTGGCTTCCCATCCACCAGTCCAGCTAAAGCTAAGAAGAGCAAGCGAATGGCAATGGGTGTGTCATCTCTGGTTCACAGCCCCTCCAGCTCCTCCATCAGCTCCGTCAGCTCTGTGGCCTCCAGCGTGGGGGGGCGTCCCAGTCGCACCGGCCTGGTAAGAGATGTTAAAATGCCAATTAGGAAGAGCCAATGCAAATCATTTCTTATGTTGACATTTTGCAGCGTTGCTTCCTGATTTGACTGTTAAAGGGGCCATAACATGTTAAATCATATTTTCCTCTAGGGTAGAAAATGCTATTTTTTCCCCTTGAAAAGAGCCATTTAACAATTCAATTGTGTGGATTTGAATTCAGTAGTCTCATTTTATTTCACTTTATTTTTCTGGCAGCTGACAGAGACGTCGTCGAGGTACGCGCGGAAGATCTCAGGGACCACGGCTCTGCAGGAAGCCTTGAAGGAGAAACAGCAGCACATAGAGCAGCTCCTGGCCGAGAGAGACCTGGAGCGGGCCGAGGTCGCAAAGGCAACCAGCCATATCTGCGAGGTGGAAAAAGAGCTGACGGCTCTGAAGGCCCGACATCTGCAGGTGTGACTCACACATATAAACACAACACTTGTATGTGTATTCCATTTACTCACAAATACAAACTTACACACTCCATTAAACACCACATTTGGATTCATTTCTGTACGACAAAGACCTTTTCTCATCTCTCGTTCAGTATGCAACTGAGGCAGAGAGCAATCTACAGCAAGTCGGAGCCCTGCTGGCGAGCACACAGAAAGACAAAATGGAACTGGCCAATCAGCTTGAAGAAGAGAAAAGGTATATATGAAAAATAAGATGAAAACGTATCACTTGATCTCAGTCGGGGACCTTAGCAAGCTTCCAAGGGGGCCACAAGATGACTTATTTAAAATTATTAAAATGTATATTATTATTATGATTATGATTATATTAATAACGATATCTTAATTAAATAAATAAAATTAAATAACCATATATCTTTTTTCCCCTATAAACAACTATTGTTTCTGAGTTTCTGTTTATTATAAATATATATATATTTAAAACAATTGGCTTTTTCTTACAGTTATTGCAGAAATTCTGGTGGGGGGGAATGAAAATGGTGCTGGACAATGACTAGAAAAAGGGCCATAAAGTGATCCAGTGATGGTATCTATTCTATTTGTAAAATAAATTATTAAGGGAAAAAAAAGTCCTAATGGACAATCACAGAAAAAAGGCTGTTCACTGTCATTGTCAGTGTTAAAGCCAGGGAAAGGTGTAATAGTGGTTGATTTTCTTAATATTTCCTGCACTCACCACACAGTTTTTGGGGGAAATTCTAATAAAAAAAATTGTCCATAAATTATGTATATGATTTTATAATTTGGTAATTTACCTACCATGTTTGTTGAAAGTTTAATTTGATGTGTTGAAGCACAAAAAAGGTGCACTTTTCTCTTAATCACAGTAAGCAGTATATGATGAGATATATAACTGTGTATCGTTTGCTAGATAAACAGAAACAGCTGATACTGATACATCTTCACAAAAAACTAAAAACAAATCATTGTTAACAACTACCTGGAAAAAGTGTATTTCTACAATTATATTTGCTTATTAAACACTTTTGTTTTGTGTGATCCAGCATTCATGCCAATAGGGCTCAGTATAAAGTCCAAAACTGCTCTCTATGGTGGTATCTACCAAAGAAACGAATAAAAAAGTAAATGAGGAGTTCCCTGACACCTGATGGTCATTATGTGTTACAACAGGAAGGTGGAAGATCTTCAGTTCAGAGTTGAGGAAGAGTCCATCACCAAAGGAGACCTGGAGGTATCTGCTTCTTTTTTTTTTTTTTTACTGCTTTGCTGGGAGATAATGTGTACTTTTTTACAACTTTGAGGATTGCTATGAAGATAACGGATGTAAATGAATACCATCACTGAATGATAGAATTGGTTCAATTTAAAAGTCTTTCCAAACATCTTCAATCCAAAAAAGAAATTTGTTATGAATATAGGACCTTTATGACAGTCCTACATACCGTACTTAAACAGCTTAATATTCATTTGCAAAAAATGAAATGTAATATAATATCTGCTCTTAGTAAGATCTGTTTAAATGTATGAAAATGTGTTGAACACGTCTCCATTTATCCAGCCCTATACTGTCATGCCGAATGTGAGAACAAACTCTGTCCTGCCTTTAAACGTCTTCACACTGTGGTATTATGATTGCTGAATAAGCTAAGACCTGTTAATCTTTTTCTGTTCTACCTACCTATGTCTCTTTTTCTTGTGTCTTTCCTTTCCCCCTCCTCTCTTTCTCTCTGTAGACTCAGACCAAACTGGAGCATGCCCGTATTCGGCAGCTCGAACAGTGTCTGCATTTAGAAAAGTCCAAAGCAGAGCGGCTTCAGAAAGAGTTAGAGGAAAAGATGGTAAACATGCAGGGAGATGAAACACCCAGCCTGTAGCCATCTCTCCCACTGCCATGTTTCTGTCCCTTTGTTAGAGACAGTGTCTATGCCTCGCCACTGTTTTCGCTTGACTGACCAGGCCTGGGATCTCCATCATTCACCTAAACCTCCCATATATGCTCATTTGACCTAAAGATGAAAAGATCAGATATTTCAGATCTATTTCAATTTCACCCATTTTTTTGGCATTTACAATGTTGATTTAATTGGAATTGACTCCAGCTCTGATCAGAAATTGCATTGCTGTGAAACCCCCGAAGTCACGAGTGTTGGAGATCTTTGCTTGTCTTTGTGTGGCAGCATTGCCCCTGTTAGCCAGGAATTGCTTTCACCTTTCATTTGCAAGATATTTTCTCATGTCTGTCTTCTCTTGTTCTCTAAACATCTGCCTGAGGCCCTTGGGTTGGAGTTAAGGTGTTTTCTTCTCGGCAGTGATCTCATTATTGTTGGTGCATATTATTAATCTTCTGCACTTAAATCATCCTGTACATTTTGTGCAACACCTTTATCTTGGGTTCTGTCTCATCACATATCTGGTCTTAAGAGACAAGTGGATGGACAACATCCACTGTAGCAACACCCTAGCGACCGCCTAGTTTACCCTAGCAACACCCTAACTACCAACCAGGCCTGAGTTTCCCAAAAGCCTTGTATGCCTAAAAAGTTTGTAAAAACGATCGTACGACTGATCTTAATATTACGGTCTGTTTCCCAAAAGCATCGTAACTTAAAGTTACAATTTGTAAGATATTTGCAGTAAAATATCCAAAAACCACTAGGCTAGTGTTATGTATTTTGTCCAGCTGATTACTAACAAAATCTCTAATGTTTTCAACTACTTGTAAATCATGAGAAAATTCCCATTCTAAACAGTGACACGGGGCAGTGCAGTCGCCTGTCAATGACGTTAGTTATCCTTTGTTACCGCCTTTACTGACATAGAAACCACATGACAACAGTGTCGTGGACAAATGTGGAAGTAGTGTCTAGCGTCTACCAAACCACTAGCTTGCTTCGAGCAGTTCCTTATGTACTTCATCTTGCACATTTTATGGTGGATTGTGTTACTTATTTATGGAACATAATTACTGTTTACCATCTGCCGCCGGTTCTGTCGACAAGGACAGCTCCCATTAAAACGTAAGCGTACGGGCCAACCAAAACGACCCAAGAAGAGTTTGGGCCAAGAGGAGAGAAAGAGCAAGGATCAATATCAGTGTTGCATTTTGTAGATGGAGAGAGCTTCGCGACAAACTTTAACTAGAAAGATATGCCGATCTCGCTTGTTTTTTACTCGACAGGTGAGTTGTTTTGATTCGTATCTTTACAGAAAACGTATGCTATTATAACGATCAACAAGATTAGTATTATGGGGTATACACTCCAAACGCGGGGCATCGCGTCTCTAGACCCGCACGAGGAGCGTCTGATCCATAGTATGATCGCGTCTTTGCATCTGTTAAATCCATGATTTATCTTTCCGTCTGATTGATGGCCGTCAGTGGTTGGATAGAAGACAACAAATCCCATCATTCCACGCTCCTTCTATGTGTCATCAAACCATGCGATGGTTATTGTTTTGGTAGTGCGCCCTCTAGTGGCAGGTCCTACAACCTGTACCTTTAAGTAGCACTTGAAAATCATCGTAGATCGTGCTCTGGAGTAATCGTTAAGCCCTAAGTGCATCGTAAGAAGACAGATTTATGCGGTCACCTGCAGGACAATCGGCAGATTACACCTTTAACTTGATTCAAGCGCAATGTGATTATATATAAGGATTTGATTGTGCTTTATTGTACACTTTATGACTCGTTTTCTGTATTTTTGTTTTTATTAATTTATTAATTAATTAATTAAAAAGGGCAGGAAAAATTTGAAATACACATTTAAATTAAATGACTGAAAAAAAAGAATAAAAGAATAAAAGAAGTAATGTAGGAAATGCTTCAAAGACTCGGTTATGTCAATGACTGAAGTGCACGAAATGTGTTGGACCCGGAAATAACGTCTCACTCTCTCTCTCTCTATACTGTATATTAATTTAAATAAATGTATGCATTTAGCAGACGCTTTTATTCTAAGCGACTTACAGTGCATTCAGGCAAAAAAAAAATTACCTAACATAATATATGTGCAAGCTTATTTTGCAATATTAGATCACAAGAACAGGAATAAGCCCATACTTACAGCCGTCCCTAGACCCCCCCCCCCAATCCCCCCCCCATCAGGAAAAGGGTAGAAAGTAAACAAGAGAGACTGATTAAGAGATCAGGTGTAAGCGGGAATGTGTCTACCTTGTCTGCTTGTGATCCGATCGATCAAAACACATCTTAATACCAGACATAAACAGGGCCTCACATTTACTTGAGTTAATGTAAAAGTGTAGTTTTGGCTGTCATTGTGAATGAAGGCAGCACAGTTGAGGCACTCTAATCAACAGGACTTCACATTTATCAACAGGTCAGAGGCAGGCTCCAGCCAACACCCATGAGGCTGGGCGAGAGTGTCAAGGTGATAAAAAGGGAGTAACACACTGTGGTTTTCAGAGGGCTCTTCTATATTAAATATAGATATTTTATGTAGATCTGTGCTTTTCCCACTTCTCTCTTGTGGTTTGAGACTGCATCTATGAACTCTTATAGTATTATCAGACCTCTGATTACCTCTAATGGTATTTTTCTTTGAACTATCACATTTTCAGATGACTCCAGAATGACTAATATAAATATTTGGTTGTTCTGTGTTCTGAATCTTTTTTTTCTTTAAATGTAATTTGAATGCGTTCCATTGGACTTGCTGTGTGCTGTTCCATCTCATATTTGCCTGGCTGCTTCTAGATGGACAGACTTGCTTGGGCTTGAATTCAACAGGAATGCTGGTGTAGTTTCATAGGTTGCACTATATCTGCTTTTTTTTTTTTGCACATGCAAGAGACATTTTTGAAGAAATGGACATTAACTGAAATTTTTGCAGGGCAAGCGAAGGCTTTGTTTGCCTCTCATGCCTGAATTGCCCTTCAGTTGCTAGTTCTAGTGGGCAACTCTCCAAGATATTTCATACTGATTACAGTATCAACAACATTAAAATGTTTATTTGGGGGATGCACAATATTCAGTATAGATATATATTTTTAAACAGTGTGATATATTTTTATTTTATTTTATTTAAGTTTACTAGTGTACTGTAATTTTAAAAATCTTTTTAGAATAATGAAAAACTGATATACTTTTATTAATGATTCAGATTGTAAAGTTATATATATATATTCACAGTTCTCAGTAGTATTCTGTAATTCAAAAATATTACTATAATGCAAAAATATTTGAATCTTGATAATTTAAATTGAACAATAAATTATTACTGGACAGGATTATTTACATAATTACTTTCTTTTTTTTTACATGAAAATTGTGTATTGTTGAATTTTATTTAAGTGTCATGAAAATAATGTCACGTAAAATTTGTATGGTCCTAAAATGGTAATTTCTCAATTGTTTTAGGACCCCTACAGATTTACTCAACATTGGACGTAATCGTTAAGGTTCCCAGTGTTTATAGTGCATCCCTAGTTTAGTCGTTTGTATTGTTGTTTTCATCACTTTTGTCATTTAATGAGCTTTTTCCATTTGATACAATGACAAACACCCTCAAAATGTGCTTTATTTTGAATCTCTAATTAAATCCTAACATAGAAGTCAAATGACTAAATCCTTTGAGAGTTGCCCCTGAGCTGAGTGATTGGAGGTTTTTGGCATATAAAAGATCCTTCTAAACCTTTTTCTGTCCTCTAGCAAACTACAGTTGAGGAGAAGAGTCGTGTTATGCAGCTAGAAGAGGAATTGGCATTGCACAAGGCTGAGGTCGAGGAGCTCCAGGCTCGGCTTCAGAGAGGCTCCTCCGGTCCGGGCGCAGACGCTGGAGACAGCGGACCAGGCATAAGCTCAGAGACTCTGGTTTTGCGAGAACAGCTTCTTTCTGCAGGTCGTGAACGCCGTGAAGAGAGCAGCCAGCTGCGCGAGAGGTACGAAGCATCTTTGAGCAGCAGCCAGAAAGAAGTCGAACGTCTTAAAGCCACCACAGAACGTCAGAGCCAAGAGATCTCCGACCTGAAGCAAAGACTTCAGCAAGCCACTCGTGAAAACATGGAGATGATGGACAGCTGGAAAGCCAAACTTGACGCTTTGGTCGGAGACCATCAACGGGCTCTAGTGGAACTAAAAGCCTCGCTATCAGGAGATCGTGGAGCCAGTGAGACCAGTGGAGCAGAGGGTGAAGGAACCACACCTGAGATGAGAGCAGCTCTGGAGAGCTTAAAGATGGAACAGCAATTGGAATTAGAGAACCTGAAGGCCAAACATGAGATTGATGTTGCCGTGATGGCCAAAGAGCGTGAAGATCTACGTGCCAGACTTCAGGAACTGCGGGACCAGCAAGAGGAGAGTGAGGAGAACTGGAAGATCCAGCTGGAAGCCAAGAGCAACCAGGAGTCTCTGGAGCTCAAAGAGATCTCGGCGAAGCTTCAGAAGGCAGAGCTGAGGATCAGCGAGTTGGATAAGTCCCGTGAAGAGCAGGAAAGGGCCACCCATCTTCTCAAAGAGCAGCTAGAGCTGGCTGAGAAGAAGATGGTAGATTATGAGGCCCTGCAGAAGGCTGAAGCTCAGAGCCGAGCAGAGATCCTCTCTCTGCAGGAGAAGCTGAGAGTCAATGAGAACCGACTCCAAGCTGTAGAGGCGGACCACACCACCCAGGATGTTAACGTCAGTGACCTCTGCGACAAAACCCTATTTATTTCAATGATTCTGCTCTTTGAAAATGTGCTGATTTTCTTTTACTCCAGTGCATACAGGGCTAAAATTACAATTTGTTTGTATATATCTGGAACCACTTCTAAAGGATCCTACTGGATTAACTGAAATCCTAAAAGGATTTAATTTGATACTTAGATTATCAATATGTGACCCCATTGAAATCATATGGTATTAGCTCCAAATGTGAACACAAATTCTTAAACCTTTAGGATTGTTGACTGGGGTTCATAAAAAATCCAGGAAACGTGTTGTTGTTTTTTTTAAGTTCACCTAAATATAATGTTTTCTGCCCATCCAGATGATCGAAAACAATGAAAACTCGGAAGAGAAGATTAAACTAAAGCAGAATATGGAAGGTATGTGTACAAATACTGACGACGAAAAACGAATGTTTACTTCTGTAACTGTTCAGATTTTTTTTTGTTTTTGAAACCTGCCTCTTATGCCCATCAAGGCTGAATTTATTTGACCAAAAAAGTACAGTAAGACAGTAATATTGTGAAATATTATTACAAAGTCAAAATGACTGTTTTCTGTCTCAGTGTAATTTAAAATGTCATTTCACTAGTTCACGCTTACATATAATTAGCTGAGGTATGGTATGCGTATTTGGCGTGCTGTCCGGGGAAGGGCTCCGAGCTCGGGAATTGCCCGAAGCTAGAGTACCCCCCCTTCCCCGTATATTGTAAAGTGAACTTGAAGTGAGGAGATGGGGTGGAGGAGGGATGCTGATAAACCGTCAATGGATAGAGGTAAGTCAGCGATATTTATACTGTGGGATTGATTACTTGATTGTGGTCCACCTGTGATGATTAGGCTAAGTATCTGACGCGCTCCTCCCGAATCTTCATAGATAATTACATTTCACTAGTTCACGCTTACATATAATTAGCTGAGGTATGGTATGCGTATTTGGCGTGCTGTCCGGGGAAGGGCTCCGAGCTCGGGAATTGCCCGAAGCTAGAGTACCCCCCAAAAAGGCAAATGTACAGGAGGACAGCCGCCAGTTTAAAGAATGCCCCCCAAAAAGCAGAGTACTGGCGGGGGCTGATTTGGTTTCTGAGAAGTTATCTCGTTGGCAGGCTGGAAGGGCCTACGTACTCCGGAGGGAGCGACTTGGGCGTTGAGAGAGTAGGCCCTACCAGCTGCAGCTAGTGAACTACGTGGTTGTTGGCGCCCGGTCGGTAGGGCTCGGGCCGATGCTCAACTGGAGTTTTTTTTGGCGTTGGATCGGTGAGCCCTGCCGGCCGATGAGGAGGAGCGGCGTGGTTGTGGTGCCCGACCGGGAGGACCCGAGTTGCCTCGACCGGAATAGGTCACGGTGTCGGCGTACGGGCCCTACTGGCTGATAGCCCCTGCTATTCAGTGGGTGAAGGGCCTAACGCTGACCGAGAGGGCCCATGAAGCCTCCGACAGGAGATTGAGACTCAGGATGACGGACGTCTGGGTCCTCTCGGTTAGGCAGATAAAAAGCTTTTGGGCCAGCCGACAAGGAGGACTCTGGCAACATCCGAAGGGAGATCCCGACTCACGGCATCGGCTGGATGAGATTCACTTGCGGCTGGCAAGCATAGGCCCGTCCGGGAGACTCTCGCCAGACGTCTGAAGGGAGCGCACGCGACAGACGGGTAAGCCTCGGCGGACGGGGAGGGTTGGAAAGGAAAACCCGACTGGGAGGACTCTCGCAGCATCCGATGGGGCCTCAAACTCAGAACATCGAACGGGTAAGCCTCGCCAGACGGGGTTAAAAGATGTGAGAGTAGCTGAGGGTAGCTTTTTTTTTTTTTTTTTTTTTTTTTTTGCAGGATTTGGCGAGAGGACGAGACTCGTGGCGTCGGACGGTTAAGCCTCGCCTACCGTCAAATGGAAAGGTAAGTTGTGTGGCCGAGAGACTGTTGCCGACGTTCGAAGGGAGCACACACATCGAACGGGTAAGCCTCGCCGACCGTAGGGTGGAAACGTAAAGCAAGTCTGACCAGGAGGCTCTCGCCAGCGTCCGAAGGGAGCACACACATCGAACGGGTAAGCCTCGCTGACCATAGAAAAGGAAAAGGTAAGGTTGTCTAACCGGGAGGCTCTCGCCGGCGTCCGAAGGGAGCACGCGCATCGAACGGGTAAGCCTCTCCGGATGGCGGACAGAAAAGGTAACGATAGGTGGCCAGGAGGCTCTTGCCAGCGTCCGGCGGGGACAAACTGGGTGAGCCTCGCAGGCCGTAGGTTGGAAAAGGTAAGTTTGCGTGGTCGTTAGGCTGTCTTCGGCGTTTAAGGGAGTTTGCTACTCCTGGCAAGAGACGGTTTAGCCTTGGTGACCATAGGAAGGAAGGAGAGTTTGTTGTGTGTTAGGTACTTGCAGCATTTAAGCAGCTTGCTTGTAGGTTAGTAACCTGAAACACACAGTAGGGTCGTGGTTGGCTGGCCAGGAGGCTGTCGCCGGCGTCCGATGGGAGCACTCACATCGGACGGGTAAGCCTCGCTGGCCAAGGGTGGAAAAGGTCAGGTTGTCTAGCCAGGAGGCTCGGACCGACGTCCGATAGGAGCTTAGCTCCAGGAATCGAACGGGTAAACCTCTCTGGCTGAAGGACGGAAAAGGTTGTCCGGCCGGGAGGCTCTTACCTTCGTCCGACAGGAGCTTAGCTCCCGGATAGAATGGTTAAGCCTCGCTGGCCAAAGGACGGAAAAGGTAAGGTTGTCTAGCCGGGAAGCTCTCGCCTACGTTCAATGGGAGCCTTGACTCCATGCGTTGGGCGGGTAAACTTCTCCGTACGAAAGACAGAAATGGAAAAGCAGGTAGCCGGGGGCTTTCACCTACGTCCGAAGGGAGTGTGAGCTCCAGGCAACGAACGGGTAAGCCTTGTTGGCCGCAGAATGGAAAAGGTGAGGTTGTCTGGCCGGGAGGCTCTCGTCAGCATCCGATGGGAGCTCAAGCTCTTGGCATCGAAGAGAGAAGCCTTGCCGGCCATAGGATTGAAAAAAGGTAAGGTTATCTGGTCGGGAGGCTATGGCCAGCATCCGGTGTCTTTTTATTTATTATTTATTTATTTATTTTCTATATTTATTTGTATTTTCATTTATTATATTTATTAAAATTTGCGACACCAGATGGGTAGTCTCTCCAGCCATCGGAGGGAAAATTGAGATTGTTTTATCTGCGAAGACTTGCGGTATTGAATGGGTACATCTTGCCATCGAAGGGAAAATTTATTTGGGCTGCAATGTACTCATTGGTGTTCGATAGGTAAATGTCGCTTTTTTTTTTTTTTTTTTGGCTTTTTTAATCGGGTAAGCTTCGCTGGTGGTTGGATGGAAAGTCCAAGATTGATTAAGTGGGAAAGCATCTGGCAGGATTTGAATATTTGCGTTGTCAAACGAGTAAGCTTTGCTGATAGTTGAATGGAGAAGGCAAAGGTTGGTTCAACCGGGAGCCCTCTTGCAGCGCCTGGCAGGGAGTTTGATACTAAGGATGATTTATAATAGTTGAATGGAGAAGGCAAAGGTTGGTTCAACCGGGAGCCCTCTTGCAGCGCCTGGCAGGGAGTTCGATACTAAGGATGATTTATTTGTCTACGAGGGTAGACGCTGTGAGGCTTACTTGGATAATTGTTTAGCACATCCAATGAGCTGCTTCCGATAATGAGTCCGAAAAATCTTGGTGCAGTCATAGTATCCGAAATTAAGTGTGCAAAAATAAATTAGGATTTCCTGTGCCAGTGTACCCCAAATGGGTGCCATGTATCGGCGATGTGGTCATTGTCAGCACGTGAGATCGATGGTACATATCGACGATGTAATCGTGCATGGGTGGAGTAAGAGAAAGATTCTTTATACTGTCTGAGCTTACTATTTACCATTTTGACCATGCAGGTGCACGAAAAGAGCCTATGGAATCGCCCATAATCAAAAAAAAAAATATATATACTTTCGGAAGTACTGATACACTGGTATTAAGTATAAATACTATATTTAAATACTGCTAGGTCATGTAGTCGGCACTACGATCATCTCGCTTGTCCAATGATTTTTTTTTTTTTTTTTTTTTTTTTTTTTTTTTTTTTTTTTTTTAAACCTACGGGCTCACATCGTCCTTTGAGGGCACGGGCGAGCGGGAAATGCAGTGCTGAGATGGGATAACGGAGCGGTTTGATTAATTAAGGTAGGCCGAATTAAGGTAGGCCGCCTAATGATTATTATAAAAAACGTTGGTTGGAGAATGGGCCTAATATCGTCTTGGCTATTGTCGATACATGATGCTATCACCGCAACCTCAGATGCATGGCATGCCTTTAGGCGGAGGTGATGTGTGGTATTTTTTTTTTTTTTTTTTTTTTATTATATATATATATTTAAGTGTAGGAAAGGCTCCTGCGGGAGCAGACGCTGCAACAGCAGTGGGGAGAACGGGAAAGGCTCCTGCGGGAGCAGACACTGCTACGGCAGTGTGGAGGTACAGGAAAGGCTCCTGCGGGAGCAGACACTGCGCGGCAGTGAGGAGGTGTAGGAA
This sequence comes from Carassius auratus, assembly GCF_003368295.1. Classification (NCBI taxonomy): domain Eukaryota; kingdom Metazoa; phylum Chordata; class Actinopteri; order Cypriniformes; family Cyprinidae; genus Carassius; species Carassius auratus. The sequence goes on along the minus strand of NC_039247.1, from coordinate 22,897,358 downwards.
GGCTCCTGCGGGAGCAGACACTGCACACCAGGGAGAAGGTGTAGGAAGGCTCCTGCGGGAGCAGACACTGCACAGCAGTGAGGAGGTATAGGAAGGGCTCCTGCGGGAGCAGACACTGCTGCGGCAGTGGGGAGAACGGGAAAGGCTCCTGCGGGAGCAGACACTGCTGCGGCAGTGGGGAGATACGGAAAAGGCTCCTGCGGGAGCAGACACTGCTGCGGCAGTGGGGAGATACGGGAAAGGCTCCTGCGGGAGCAGACACTGCTGCGGCAGTGGGGAGATACGGAAAAGGCTCCTGCGGGAGCAGACACTGCAGCGGCAGTGGGGAGATACGGGAAAGGCTCCTACGGGAGCAGACACTGCAGCGGCGGTGGGGAGATACAGGAAAGGCTCCTGCGGGAGCAGACACTCCAGCGGCGGTGGGGAGGTACAAGAAAGGCTCCTGCAGGAGCAGACACTGCAGCGGCGGTGGGGAGGTACAGGAAAGGCCCCTGCGGGAGCAGACACTGCTGCGGCAGTGAGGAGGTACATGAAAGGCTACTTGCTTCGGCTGCTGTAGATGTTGGCTGTGGGAAGAGTAAAAAGTGTTAGTAATATTTGATGGGGCAAGCTAAAAATGGATGGGTAGCCTACTGTGTTACCAGCTTAGCAATTTGTTGCCTGATTTGACGATTCCTCAGGCCTTGTCCACCTTATTATGTTCCTGTTGGAAAAGCATCTTTCCTCTCATTTGGCCTCCGGGCTCTTTAGACGGACTCCCGAGTGGATACGTTTGGAACGCTGTTTTCACGTTGTATTATGGACTGTGGAAACAGAGGCTTTTGGAAACGATTGAGCATGTTTAGTCTTGTAAGGCGTTGTACCGAAAGACATGATTATAGCAGTAACGTTAACCCCTTACAAGATACCCCCCATTTTTGGCATGGAGGCAGAAATTATATACCCAAAATAAAGATGTTTCTGTTCATGATTCTTTCTGACTAGATCCATGATCAACATTTGTCCACGAGCTAACACTTTGACGTTTACCGTTCAGGAATAGGAATAGTTTTCCTGACATGATGGAAAATTAATCACTGGAATTATGTTTTATCGAAATATTGGTCAGATATAAAAGCCAAAGTCTTTGGACTTCAATTGATGCGCGGCTTATCCAGATCAAGTAAGAGAGTGATGTTTAACGTGCTGTGAAAACGAAACATAGACTGGGGCCGTTGGCGATGCTTGCAGCAAATGGGTTAACGGCAGTTATGTGCTATTTGCTTCCAAGTGGTTTCTAAAGAGACTTACTTTCCGGTTTTCCGTATTACGGTCCTTAAAAGGCGATGGTAATTTTACTCATGCTTGCTATCCTGCATCAAAACACGAGGGCAGATGCGTTTTAGATTAATTTTGAGTGATCACGCCAGTGAATGGTAAAATAGGTCCCTAAATGATTTGGTCCTACCAGAAGACTTGCATGCAAATGAAAATTTTTTAAATTAAATTAAGCATTTAGCAGGCGCTTTTATCCAGAGACTTTTTTTTTTTTTTTTTTTTTTGAACTTATGTCTGTATCATTTCGGGGAGGTTTAAACGTGCGCGGTAAGGCGAATGTAACAATAATAATAATAATAATAATAATGCATTTTATTTGTAGGAACAAACGCCAAAAGCAATACAATAATTCATTAAAGACAGACAGTCTTGAATAAATGTGACTAAATCAACAAAAATCGCCCAACATAGGTGCATGCAGAAGAAGTACATACCATAGCGTAGGGGCTTTATATGAAAAGGCTCTTTCCCCCATGGTCTTTAGCTCACATTATGGCTGGTGAAGTGAAGAGTTAGTAGAGCGAAGAGAGCGTGATGGAATATCAGGACTGATGAGTTCACAAAAATACTCAGGTGCAGTCCCATGAAGTGCCTAGTATGTTAAGATAAGAATTTTAAAATCAATTCTCATGTTTACGGGAAGCCCGTGTAATTGTGAAAGAACCGGTGTAATGTGTTCGCGAGGAGAAGTACAAGCGTGCGGCAGAATTTGTATACTGAAGCTTGCTCAACGATTTAGCTGGAAGGCCTGAGAACGAGGCATTACAATAATCTAACCTAATGCCTTTGGCTTCGTGGTTAAAAAGTGGCATCATCATCCGACGGAACGGTGTATCTGTAGTCCAAATTTATGCGGAATCCACACCCCGGATCAGCGGGTGGCGGTAATGCACCTTTACGTTGGTTTGCCAAAACCTCCATAAAACACTACTAGAAGAAGACGGAACAAAACTTTAGCCGCAAAACTGCTTTTAGATGCAACACTTTGAATGCAAACTGCCGTAAAAATCCAATGAAGAAAAAGAAGAACCTGTTTTTTAGCGTCTTCGCCTGGAAATGTATTAGTCTGCGCGCCGCTAGAGGAAGCGGCCTCAAACTGCCACTCGGCCGGAACGCCGTGGTGAAACACTGAGCCGTGGTTGGATTCTTTCTGCTGCAATCCAGCGCTCGACGAGAGCTCGGTCTCGGGCGGCGCGATCGTGTATCGAGCAGGCAAGCTCGGAGTTGCACGGTCTATTGGCCACGATGTGTGGCTTGGCGAGGATAGCAGCTGTCGCGATGACGCTTAATGCTGCTCAACGGCCGTGTTTGGCTGGGTAGAAATGATCTCGGGTCCGGCAAAAGCAGCAGGTCTTATAAATCCCCTGTGTAGCACTCTTCGTTGGTACGAAAATTGGGTCTGTGATAAGGTGACTGACGAGGCGAACCAGCATGCTGATAAACCGTCAATGGATAGAGGTAAGTCAGCGATATTTATACTGTGGGATTGATTACTTGATTGTGGTCCACCTGTGATGATTAGGCTAAGTATCTGACGCGCTCCTCCCGAATCTTCATAGATAATTACATTTATTCCTGTGGTGACGAAGCTGAGTCTTCAGCAGCCATTACTCCAGTCTTCAGTGTCACATGATCTTTCAGAAATCATCAGAAACATTTTCTATTATCGTCACAGTTGAAAACAGTTCAGTTAAATGCAGATTCATATTTTTGGGAGACCGTGATCTGTTGTTTTTTCAGGATTCTTTGATGTCCAAAAGAACCTAATTTACTTGAAAAAAAAAATCTTTAATAATATTAAAATGTCTTTACTGTCACTTTTGACTGCTTCAATGTATTGTTGCTGAATAAATAAATAGCGTATTTTTCAGACTATAAGTCGCATCAGCCCAAAAATAAGTCATGATGAGGCAAAATATATATAAGTCACACTGGACTATAAGTTGCATTTATTTAGAACCAAGAACCAAGAGAAAACATTACCGTCTCCAGCCGCGAGAGGGCGCTCTATGTCTTCAGTGTAGACTACAGGAGCACTGAGCAGCATACAGCGCCCTCTTGGTTCATGTCAAATTCATTTTGATAAGTCGCACCTGATTATAACTAAGCCAAACTATGAAAAAAAGTGTGACTTATAGTCCGGAAAATACGGTATATACAGTATATATATTTAATTTTAATGATCCAGACTTTTGCACTGTAGTGTATGTAAATTAGTTGACAGTGGTATGCTAGATCATTCTGGTATTCTTTTTTTAATCAAAATTTTAAAAGTAATTACTCAGTAGTTTTCAGACATTTCAAATTGAGAAAGTTGTTCTCTATCCCTGTGTTTATAACTTCAAACGTTCTATTAGAAACCCTGGAGAAACTCACAAAAAGGGAAAAAGAAGTATCCACTCTAACAACCCAAGTAGATTCCCTGAAGACCCAAATAACTGGTAAGTATCACATTTAAGGTGCAACATTTATGCCATTCTTGTTATGTTTTTTGTAAAACATCTAAGAGCTTTATATATATATCTCATAACATAGTATGATGCTAGTGATATTTTGTTCTCCCTACAATAAACGCATGTGTAGCCTTGGAGGAAAAGGTTCGTTTGGGAGAGAAGACGGCAGATGGACTCGTTATGGAAAAGACACGCTTGGAGGCAGAGCTGGAGTCCATGACCAAGAAATCCCATGATGCATCAGGCCAGCTGGTGGTTATTAGCCAGGAGCTTCTGAAGAAAGAGAGGTAAAGAGCATAACATGGAGAAGGAGAGGACACTTTGTGATTTATTACAGGTGTGAGTGAGCTTTTAACCATTTGAGATGATGATAACCGTCTGAGCCACATGGAAATTATTGTCTCAATTTTTGAAGCACATTTCTAGAAATTCTTAGATCATCTAACTTCTACACTATACAATATAGTGTGTATTTGAAATTAGGATCCCAGACTCTGTCATGAGAAACCATCATCTGGATCGTATTGCTGCTCAGTACACAAGGATAAAGATGATTGTAATCCAGTCCAGAGCTATTTCAGTTAATGAAGACAATTACACTGATTGAAACTGTGGCCAAAACTTCATTTAGCCTTTTCAGTCAATGCCACATGCTGCCAGTGAATATCCTGTCAGGGGTTTGGGCTCTTAAAGGAACAGTCCACCCGAAAATGAAAAACTTGTCATTTACTCCCCCTCAAGTCTTTCCAAAGCTGTATGAGTTTCTTAACTCTGTGGAACACAAAAGAAGATATTTTGAATAATGTTGGTAATCAAAAATTTTTGGTTCACTTCATTTTCACTTCCATATTAGTACCAAAAAATATTATGGATGTCAGCTGGAATCAGAACCATTCGGTTATCAATATTCTTCAAAATTCCTCTTTTGTGTTCCACGGAGGAAAGAAACTCATACATCTTTGGAAAGACTTGAGGGTGGGTAAATGACAAGATTTAAATTTATGGGTACAGCTTTGGAAAGATATGAGTGTGAGTAAATGATGACAAGATTTCTGTTTTTGGGTGGACTATCCGTTTTAAACGACTTTGCATTGAGAACGATGTACAGAAGCACATTTGATTATGTACTTTTTAAAATTTGACTGGTTCAAACAGGCGCTACAGTACCGAAGAATGTCGCCCAAAAATTCTGTTTAGAATTTTTTTTTTTCATATTATTATTTAGTTTTATGCAATAAATTTGTCATTTTCTGTGTGTGTGTGTGAATGCGTATCAGGAGTCTGAATGAACTTCGGGTGTTATTGCTGGAATCTCCGCGTCACTCAGCAGGAGTGGATTGGGAAATTAGCCGTGAAGTCCACCGCGCCGAGTGGAGGATGAAGGAGCAGAAACTACAGGATGACATCAAAACCCTCCGAGAGAAACTTTTGCTGCTGGTGAGATACATGAGCAGAAACTTGCTGTTGCTTCTGTTTTATAACAAACAATTCATGCCATTGTTGACACGTTTAAACTGCATTTGAGAGAACTTTCCCTATTTCTATCCTTATTTCAGGGTCGGGAGAGGTCCTCTCCAGACCACCGTCGATACTCGATGATGGACCCGTCTGCTTCAGACACAGAGGTGACCCGTCTGCGTCAAAGGCTGCTGAGCACAGAAGATGCCCTGAGGAACGCTCTAGAACACAACCAACATGTGGACCAGCTAGTGCAGGCCATGCGCACCCGTCCGGACAAGAACCAGGTCAACAGCAGACAATTTCTCCAGTGGACACTGTTTTGTATACCAACCCAGTCTAACGGTGTAACACATATTCAAAGGTTCTGTCTTTTCCTCTTTCTTTGTGCTCACAGGCTCATGCTAGTGCAAATTCTGCAAATGGAATCCATCAAGAAGACACTTCGTTCACACGAGAGGTTAAAAGATCTTTGTTCAGAAAGAGTTCAGAATCCTGATATTTCTATATCATCCTAAACTCCGTTTCTCTGTCTAGGAAGAACACTGATGAGGGCTAAAACGGTTCCCAGGAGGTGCATTGGAAAAGATGAAGCCAATTTGATGCCTAGACGTTTGGACTAATGCTTCACTGGACATCTGTTTACAGTTAACACCAAAACCTGACTTTTTTAGAGGCACAAACAGAAACCACAAATCGGAGAGTATCTAAGATGATCTGACATGCTATAAAAAGACATAACAGAAGTGGTTTTGAAGGTCAGTGGTACAGCACGGACAAACTGACGCACCGACCCGGTAGACTACCTCCGAGATGGACACTGATGTCTGACTTAACAGACGCGAGAATGTTGGTCAGGATACTCGAATGCTCGGATAAACCAGTACCCTGTTATACTCTCAGTCGGCTGTGACCGTTTGCAGTTTAGAAAACATTTGGGCCTCGATTTATACGGTTTAATTTATTAGCCATTTATGCTTTTTAAAAATGGTATGTTCAAAGACTCCCAGCAAAAGCTGTGAAGGTCTTGGGCTGGTCACTGGTCACTAGATACTGTAGCAAACAAGTGAATAAAACAGACAGGCTCCGTTATTCTACACCTGCTCATATCTGTGTTGATTTCTTTTTCTTTGATTTTTTTTGAGACATGAATTTTAAAGTATGAATTATACAGTATTCAGGAACCATGGTCAACAGAATTTGCAAGTTAAGATGCACCGTGAAGCTTCAAAAACCAGTATTGCAGTTCCAGTCCATATTAGTGCATACTTTGGTACTATTATAAAATATTAGCATACAATGGCAACTTCCAACCTGTAGTTCAGTTCAAATGAACATTGAATCCACAGCTTTTGATACTTGTTTTGAATCATTTGCTGAGTGATTTCATTCTTTTGAATCAGTTGGAGGTGAGAATTGGAGAATCTTTTCTTGATGGGCTTGAGAGGAGGTATTACACGCACAAGTGATATGAATCGAACAGTTTTGAGACTCTATGAATTATTTTTCATTGAAATGACATTTTGATCATATGGCAAATGTTTTACCGCTATGATATTGTTAGATTTAGATTTTCTTTAGAAACGTGTGAATAGCATGTTAATTAACATGCCCACATTTGATTTAATAAAGTAAAAAAAGTAAAATAAATAAATAGCATATTAAATGTTTTTGGTCATATGCTAGTCAGTTTATTTTGATAAAAAGAAAGGATCACCTGTAGTACCCCCCCTTGGGAGATCAAAAAAGACTGTTTAGCATTTGTACTATGATCCGATTTCTCTGTCCATCCAGATCTCTCTAGTAACAAATCTGATCTTAAAACAGATGCAGTACAAAACATAACTGCAATCCCATAAATCAGTGTCTGCTCAATGGTATTCCGGAATTTACTCTCCTTTGAAAAAACCATGTGGATGAAATACTGTGCAATTAGGTCATGTTTGTTCATTAAGCAACATTATACTGATGTGATTGCCATTAGAACCAAGAAAACATTTCTTTTAAAAAAGGACTAGGGAAAATGATAGGGCTGGCCCCAAGTTTTGCAGTTGAAATTTCTTTAGATTGCAGCTGGATTCCATAAAAATGCCTTTATCCTTTGGGAAACTCACCACTTGCTGTAATGATTCCCAAGAATCAGTGATTAAATATTAACAAAGAGACACTTTGTAGTGTGTATTATTTGTAACAAGTGCGTACATAAGCACTTTTCAGTTCACCACTATATGCACAAGAATGTATTTGCCATTTCAAAAAATGGTGCAATTTGGACCTGAAAGTTTTATGATTTTTAACATTTTATTTGAAAAGTTTACTGTCATATTGAAATGCATTAGTAATCAGATTAGTGATCAGTAAATATGGGATTTTCAGTGGCTGATTACCATTACCCCCCAATCCTTCATGTACTGCCTTGTAATAGTTCACCCAAAAATTCTATATTTTGAAGAATATATATATATATATATATATATATATATATATATATTCATCTTTGACTGTATATACTACGGAAGTCAAAGGGGACCAGAAACTGTTTGGCTACCCACCTTTTTCAAAATATCAGGTTGTAAATGATGAAAGAATTTTAATCTTTGCATGAACTATCCCTCTAAATATAGTACCAATAGTTATAGTTCTTGTAATGGTAGCTACTGTAGGATAGTCGGCTGGATAAAAATGGGGGAAAAATACTATTGGAAACAATTATCCACATTAAACTAAACCTGACAAAAAGTATTTTCTTAAGCATACTCAAATAATCTTTGTTTTATTTAGAGTATATCAAATATTTGTTGTAGTGTAGTCTTAGCCCCCTAATAAAAAATTTGCAGAAGAAAATCATTATTTTACAAGGAACTAGAAACATGCAGATCAGAATTCATATTGACTGTTAAGAGTTCAGAAAATATGTAATCACAAATTGAAAATTGAAAAATTATTTCGTAATTTAAGTTTTTTTAAATTCATTTTCCAGAATTTTTTTGATTAAAAGTTAAATACGAGAATGTTATTCCGTTATCTAATGAAACGGTAATTTTTCTCACATAGGGAAAAAGTGATTAATGACAATTATATACATTATTAGTGAGCAAATTAAATTAAATAGTTATAAAATAATAGGCTTTTCCTTAGAATAAACAGGCCCAAATGAGCTCATAGTTTAAAAATCCTATATATCACTGAGAGACAAGTTTAGTAAGAAGTTATCAAATGAATTTTCATTCCTCAAATCATCCTGAAGATATGAGCCAATATATTTTTTTAAGCAGGTGCAATATCTGGAGAGCAAAATATAATGGCCATATGGGCACCAGGGCCATCTGAAGATACATATCTGCAAGCAAGAGCATGATTTCCACCAGCAAAACTGAATGACCGAGGTGAGGGATAAACGCATTACTATGTCACGCCGGTAGGTGGAGACATAACAAAACAAATCAGCCTGTTCTGTTGATCTCTAACCTTTGCCGTTAGACAGCAGTTTGTCATCACAGATAGATCATCAATGCTGCCTTGATCTTTTGTGTCACATAGACTTAAAGAACTGTACTGTACAAACCCATACAAAATTACTATTATCAAGGCATTATTCCAACAAATGCAACATTTTGAAATGTACTAAACATGTTTTGTGTTTGCTGGGTCTTATAAGCATAACCGGTTTAAATATGGTGCATATCCTCTAAACATTTTAGCATCTGTTTTAGCAGTTTGTCATTGTGGGCCACACCTAGAAAAGTCATTAGTTTCAATCGAAATATTTTTGGCCATGATTCAAACTATTCTATAGACAGAAATGACATCTGAGACATAGGTTTTGTTTGTCTTGACCCAGGAATTCAGATCAATTTAGATCCTGAATTACTTGCAAAAAAAAACAACAACAACAACAACCAAAAACAATATTAGATATCATAGCACTACCTAGTATTAAATAAATGTGCATATTTGGGATTTGGGACCATTCCACCAAGTTTGCAGACAGTTTTTAATAAAATAAATAAATGCATGCACTTTTGGTTATTTAGACTACTAATAATAAGAAAACGGATACAATACAACCCTTCAGTGCTTGGTTCATAATATGATCTCATCCATGGTTAAGAGTGGGATGATTTAAACCAGGGGTCTCCAGACTCGGTCCTGGGGGGCTGGTGTGCAGAGATTAGCTCCAATTTGCCTCAACACACCTGCCGGGAAGTTTCTAGTATGCCTATATGATCTCGATTAGCTGGTTCAGGTGCAGGACCCCGGCCCTGCAGGACCGAGTTTAGAGACCCCTGATTTAAATATTAAATATGTTATTACATAGTATAATACTTAATAATTTTACTTGAATTTTTGCTGAGGTTAATTTATCTGATAACAAAAGAGCATTTTTATATAAGTTATATGACTAAAAATGATATAACAAATACTACTTTTAATAGTAATTTAAGTAGGATATTTCTATATTTTTATTCATAATATATAATTGTTAAGTAAATATTTGTGTATATCTTTTTTTTCAGATGTAGGATTATTTATTATATTTAAGATTCACTGCAGAGGGCATCAGGGATTTCTACGTTGCATTATCTTTATCTAACAATCATAAATGCATTTCCAGATTCACGCAATCGACGCGTCTATTCCGAAACTGATGATCAGGAGGTTGCACGGGTGTTCAGGTGAACGGTTTGCGCTCATTTTCCAACGGTCTAGCTCCTCTTAAAATAAAGCAACAATAACGGGGGGCTGTGGCGAGGGGCAGAGAGAAAAATAGACATGTTACAGTCCCAATGTCAAAAGAGTTAGTTGCACACATTTGTCCTGCGAGTGTCTGCGCGTGCTGTTCCAGCGGTGCTTTAATCCTGTATGTAAATGACAGCCAATAGATGCTGTTGTTGAGTTGGGCTGGGATTAGCGGAGGCGAATGACTTTCAATTTTACTGGATTACAGAACAAAGAGAGGGGGAAAGGGGACACACTCCTCCGGTAAAGAAAACAGAAAGAAAACGGGCCAAACTGATCAAATAAATCACCTCGGATTGCATTTCAACAGACTACGAACCATTCGAGATTATGTCATTTTACAAAATCGCTGTCGGCTTTCTTTAGATGGGAATTCAGCTCTCACCGTTGGATTAAACGGAGAATAAACCTATTCCGGGATTGGCAGCATAAGGCAATTAAACACGGGGAAATCGGTAAGGATTAAAGATACTTCTGTTTGTATATGTATGGGGAAACATGTAACGTTGCGAGTATAGTTTTTGGGCACGTGACTTTTTATGGATGTTGAAAAAGTGAAATTACAGATTATAATTTAGGGGGAGGAGGATGGCTAGGAGTGTTAGCACACTGGCTATCATGCTAACGCTCCGCACGCGAATCTGTGCCTCTCGACGCGATGTTTTACACGCTTTTATGAAATAAACACGCGTTAGAACACGTTTGGGATAAGATAACAATTAAACGCCTTTGCATTCGGCGTTTTTATCTAACTGTAGCCGCCACTCGCACGTTTTGTTTGTCCTGTAAAAATGGCAACACAATTTGCGTGCTAGCAACTTGCTGAAATAGAGCAGTTGTATTGTTGGCCGGCTGATAAATTGCAATCAGTCGGTTTTATTTCATACTCGCTGAAAAAAAATCGCTGTGGTTGCTTTGCGTGGTCACGGACGCTTTTTTCAACCTGAGAAGGTCATGTTTACAATGTCAAATCCACCTATCAGTGGCTGCTAATCTGGGTCTACTGTGTAGACTGCTTTTTTAGTTTACGCATATCTGAATGTGTCCCAGTAACTCAAGTTTGCGGCTGAGTAATAATATCACATGTCTCGACACTTGCTCGGTTTCCCTCGAAGGTCTTCTCGCCTGTCAGATCCATTCATGGAGACAATGAGAGTTTATGATTTATGTCATGTGTCCCTCTGTGAGTTTGTAACTGAAACATGAACTATCTCAGAATGACTTGTATTTATAACAGTAATAACTGTCCGTGTTTGTCTGCACCCAGATTTTATAGCGGACACAGTACCACAGTTGCAAGTGTTTTATATATATATATATATATATATATATATATATATATATATATATATATATATATATATATATATATATATATATATATAGACACACATACCTTGGACTGCATATGGAAAATTATTGCTAAAATGTAGGCTGATTTAGGAAGTTAACAGCAGAAGTGTGATTGAACTGTATAGAACAAACACTGGACAAATTATCTATATTATCAAGACAATTAATTTTCTCCCAATATTTCTAAAATAAACTGTATATATATATATATATATATATATATATATTAGTGGTGGGCATAGATCAAATTTTTTAATCTAGATTAATTCCAAGAGTACATTGAGATTAATCTAGATAAAAAAATTTGATGGCTCATTTGAATTCTGCCAAAGGCATTCAGAATATGTGTGCTATCCAAATAAAATAATGACTAAAAGTAACGTTAAGTCTTTCAGAATGGGTTTCTCAAGACAGGTGGTGTATTAAACCAGGGGCTCATCTCCTGTTTTTAAAATGCTTTACAAAGTGCTTGAGAAAGCTGTAAACAAATTCTACAACCTTACGCCTGTTTCACACATACTCCGTCTGCAGTGCGTATGTGTTTTGTATTTTTTTACGTACCCATGTTAACGGATTCAAGCGTTCACGTGGTTGCGGTCCGTCAGTGTGTTCCAGGAGTGTTGCGTCTGCAGCAGTGCAGCGATCGTTCACGTACCGAGTAGTTAACTGCAAACGTGTCCTGTGTGAAAGCATAATGAGTCCGTGCTGCTTCTGCACCACATACGTAACGCACAAGGACTGCATACACACTGCAGACGGAGTATGTGTGAAACAGGCGTGCGTCTTGTCGAGGTTTGCATTGGGAAGCTTCTTTAAAAAAAAAAAAATTCCCTGAAGCAAACCCGGCGGCTTTAGCTGCATCCATGTTAGCACGTCACGTTTGATGTGGTAATTTATTTCACAGTAGGCATACACACAGGTTTGAAGACTCATTCTCGCCCCCTTCAGATTCGGCTAGGTATACATCCATGCTAAAATATCATGGTGAAAGTCATCATAGCTCGCCTAGTATAGACCCAGCTCCTTACCCAACTTTGATAATAGATTAACAGCGATATCTTTTTTATCGCCCGATAAGACTCTCATGTTAACGCAGCACGTTAACTCCGATAACGCCCCACCACTAATATAAATATAGCTGAGAGCTGGGTCTATACTAAGCAAGCTATGATGACTTTCACCTTGATATTTTATATAACCGACTGACTGAGGCCAGCCTAAAAAGATGCTCAGGACAGTTGACGGGCCACTCCTGCACATCGTCCCGAAAACTTATCTTTTATACATGTTTTAACGCCTTACCGCTTGTCGATTTAAACATTAAAACATCCAAACACAAGACGCGGAAAAGCTGAACGGAGTAGCTGGTTACTCGCGCGCTGTGTTCGGTGCGGAGAGAGAGAGAGAGAGAGAGAGAGAGAGAGAGAGAGAGAGACGCGTATCACGGACAGCGACACTGAACCGAGCTCTCTTCTGTGAAGAGAAAGACGTCTCAAAACACTTGAACATCGAATTTGCTTATTTTTGCTCTTGTGCCGACAAATACAAAAATATGTCAAAATATCCACCTTGGAAATTATGTTCGAAAAAACTGTCAGTTATTTCTCAAGTCAAAGTAAACAGTTGAGGAAAAAAATGCGATGTGTATTATATTGGATGCGTTCATTGCCTTATTTAGCTACTGGCTGCTGTAATGTTAATCCAAGAAAATGAAAGAAAATCACTCACTGCTCTTGAATGAATTACTTTGTAGTTTTAACAGTCAAACCAAAAAATTATTCAGACACCAGATATAATTTTTGATATAGCAAAATTGTAATAATGTGAGAAATGTTGAAGGTGTCTGAATAAATGTAGGTTCGATTGTATATTTCATTTTTTACATTGAAGACTATCCAGTGCTATTTTACATTTAATTATATGGTTTCTGTACCTTGACACCTACAAACTTGAAAAAAACTTAAACATTGGTGTGAAACAGGGCAGGCGTAATGTTGTTTGCACCTTGTGCAATGTGGAATTAGTTTAGAGCTTTTTCAAGCACTTTGTGATGCATTTTGGAAACAGGAGATGAGCCCCTTTTCTAATGCACCACCTAGCTTGATAAACCCCTTCTCAAAGACTTACTGTTTATTTGGGTAACACATATTCTGAATGCCTTTGGCCGAATTCGAATGAGCCATTTTAATCTAAATTAATCTAGATTAATTTCAAGATAACAGTGAGATTAATCTAGATAAAAAAAAATATGATTATGATTAAATATTAGATTAATTATCTATGCCCACCACTATAATATATATATATATATATATATATATATATATATATATATATATATATATATATATATATATATATATATATATATGATGCCAAGAATACAAGTACAATCAAAAGTACCATATTTTATGTAGTCATATTTGGTATTACCTTGTAAATACAATTATACAATTATGTATGAATATAGCAATTATTCAGTAAAGTTTATATCAAAGTAACTTGATTTCAGAACTTGTAAATACATACAAAACACTGGTGAGGAATTACTGAAAAAGTACCATGTTTTATGGAAGTAGTGCATAGTATTCTTTCAAGTTCCTTTGAGTCGAATGTAAACACAGCGGTATATGAATATGGCAATCATTCAGAACAATGCTATATTTCAGAGTATCATTATTTCAGGACTTCTTTCAAGGTAAATTATTTTAAACACAGTCATTTTAAATTGGTTTAAAAAGCTGGTTTATTCACAGCTAATAATGATCAGGTTCTTTTCAAACAGGGTTTTCAGTGTACATATACATGTTATAGCAGAAACACTTAAAAAGATGATAAAGCTATTTATTTTGTAATCCTAACTAATCTTGATTATATAGTTCATTGCATTTTAATATTTGTGTTTAATTTTGGTTTACTCCAACAGACCTAGATATCACTAGTAGAGTACTACTGAATCTACCGTCAGTGTCTTTCACTTACAAAAATTATATTATTTTACAGACGTAGTATCATGGTATTCTTTAAATGACCTTGGGGTAGCATGCAAATATTTTATATTAATATGGCAGTCATTCAGTATCAAAGTATCATGCTTTCAGTATTATCTGTAAGGTAAATTAGACATTTGGCTTTAATTTAAAAGGGTCTTTCAGTCCACATATTCCCATATGCCGGGTGTAGCCAAGTTATCTGTTTCAGCAGCAAAACATTCTTGATCTGAAGCACAGAGCTGAATCTTTCCAGAAGCGGATCACAATCAGGGCAGTATCTTCCCATGCAGGCCGCGCTTTGTGTTTACTCGATGCAACATGTTTGTGTGCCCTTTGGGGAAAATGTCCAGGGTGAAAGGAATTAGGACCAATTAAAAGTAAATTCTCAGCCTTTGAGCCGAACGATTTAGATACAGTTGTGTTTCTGAAGGGATCTGTGAGCAGAATTTGTATAAAGGCTATTAGCAGAAGTATGGTGTATCAATGGCAGAGCCACAAGCCTCTTAGGGCAAACCGGCTCATAAAAACTACGTTACCCTTTCTTGAGATGCCGGTAATATCTTTAAGTACCATACAGGCAGTAATTCAAGAAGTAAAGGAGCGGCTACATTATGCTTCCCCCCTCGAGCTGAGGATCTCAGATAGCGTGAATGAAAAAAACTGCATTTTGGCTGGGTGGACTCGTAACAAGGAGGAAGTCATTAATCTGAGCATTTAAGCATGTCAGTCTGGATCCCTACTTTTCCTGCATTTTTTTAAGGAGTGTCACCAGTTGATTTTTTTTTTTTTAGTGTTTTTTCACCCTAAGAAAATATGTTTGTTATAGCTAACTCATGTCTTTTGGCTACTGCAAAGGAAGCTTAGTGTAGAGTACAAAACAAGTCATTTATACATGAAGCTTAAGGTGTCAGTAGTTTCTCCTGCAGATAGGATAAGCCTGTTCAATGAGGAAGTCTCACCAATCTCTTCTTCTTCAAAGAGTTTTGTTTAACTTAGAAGTGTCAAGATGAAGCCATTACACGACCTTAACCTTTTTAACGCAAGGTTATTTTCTAAGGCAAGCATTGTTATTGTTATCGCTCATACTGCGGGTAAGATTAAGAAATACCTTAACCTAAAATCCTGAATATCCTAAACTTTAAAGGGATACAGTTTGGTGTAGAAACAATTTTCACTCAGAAATAGCTAATTTTACAATTAACTACGCATCAGTATATGGGTACTCATGATTGTGTAGATTCTGACATCCATTATATGCTAAAGTATGAGAACATAAACTGAAAAAAGCAACCACTGGTGTCTGGTGTAATTTGGATTTACTTTGAAAAAGGTTTCTCTTAGAATTTGATAGTAAGTTTTGCTAAAGTAATGCATTGAATTTAACAGGACATTTTGAAGTAGAAAGACTGAAATAGCATTTTCTTATAAAAAAAAAGTTTGCTTACCACCATACTTCAACATATATTATTTTGTGTTCTGAGGAAGAAAGTTTGGCTGCTCAAATTGTTTTCATAAAATTTTTCATTTTAGTTTGTTTTAAGGTCTGAAAATTTCATCCTGAACTCAAGTCGTGCCGATGGAAGACATTTACTTTAAAACAATTTTCACTCAGAAATGTCAAGTGTGTTTCACATTCAAAATGGCAAGCAACACGCTGAATTAAAATAGGGCTGTCAATTGGATTAATCGCATCCAAACAGAAGTTTGTTTAATATATTATAATATAATATATGCGTGTGTACTACTGTCACTACTTTCTTAAATATATACTTGTATGTGTGTATTTATGTATATATATAAATTTACACAGTACAAACACATATATTATGTAAACACAAACGTCTATTTTAGATGCGATTCATCGATTTGACAGCCCTAAATTAAATATGATTTGGAATGTGAGTAGAACTTTATATGTTAATGTTCAATGCAGAAATGTTTTTTTTGTCTATTGACAAAATAGAATGAGAAAAAAAAAAAATGGTGGCTGATTTTTTTTTTCAAAGGAGAAACCCAGATCACTTTATAGCAAAACCTGAAATAGTGACAAAGTTTTGAATATGCAGGCACATTTTCTTCATAAACTGTAAAAGTATATTTTTTATTGTCTGAAAACTTCTTGAATGTGCAACACAAATTGTGCTGATTCTGACGTCCATTATTACACTAAAGCAGCAGAACATACTCTTAAAAAACATTTTAAAAAATGGTGTTGGATTTACCTCTAAACTATTTCCATTCCGAAATTCCTTTTTCACATTTTTTAAGAAATGGCAAGAAACATATTGAAGTAAACTTGAAATTTCGAAGTAGAAATACTGAAAAAACATACTCCAGTAATCTTTGTTTGATTTACAACTTCTAAAAATGATTTTTACAGTGTAGCTTTATTTTTCAAGGACCCTAAGTAGTGAATTAGATGTGGCTGTTTGAATGAATCCGGAATGAACTATAGATATAAGGTGTTGGTGTTCAGATGTTGTATGTAAGATTACGCTCGGGCAGAGGCATCCGGCTTTGAGCTGCAGCAGGATTTATAGGAGGTTTTCAGATGAGTAATAGTAGTACTGGGCTCTCTCTGTGCAGTCTGTGGTTTTGGCTTTGCCCGGAGGCTTGGATAATGGCTCCCAGTGTCTGGAGAGATTAAAGGCCGGAGCTGCATTGTTCACATGCCTCGAGATTAGTTTCCAAGGAAACGGATTGCAGTTGCCATGTGAACACGAGGCCCGAAATTAGGATTGCGTTATATATTTATTAGTTTTTTCAGCTCACATCCGTTATCGCTTCTGTTTTTATTGTTTTTCATCTTTAAGCCATAGCTTGGTTTGTGTTTTTTTTTTCAAAAACCCACCTTAGTTTAGTCCGTACTCAAGTTTACAGCTTTGTAGTTCAGAGCAGACGTGGCTGAAATCGAGATTGGATTCAGGATCTGTCGAGGGGGATGGGTAAAGTAGTTCACTTTAGAGGGCTCATGCTTCCAGGCCTTGTCTTGCTTCCAAGGAGAACAAATTAAGGATGAAGGGTTTTACGGCAATAATCTGAGCTAGCTTTAATTGGTTGACAAAGGCTTATCGTAATTAGCTACTTTCACATGTGTGTGACGGATTTTGGTGTATTAGCACAGGGAAGGGTATTACTATCACTTTCCAAAGCTTCTTATAGGTTTTTCCATCCTTCAGTACATTTTGTACAGCTGAACATATTTTAAGTTAATGGGGAGCTTGAAGCCTTCTTACCCTTTAGAATATAATTAACAAAATATATTGGTTTGTTTTTGGACGTAATTATTGTAAGTCCATTAATTATGATTAGTTGTTAATGTTTTCTCATCATGTCTGTGCTTCCTGCAAACCGCAATCAGCGTATACGGCATATCGGTGTTTCCTATTCGAAATAGCTATTCGCTAGGGATCCACCCAAATTAAAATCCTGGATGCACTTGGCCGAAAACTAGGGCTGACCTTGACTAAAAAGATTTCTAGTCCACTAGTTGTCGTTCATTTTGAGCAATTAGTTGACAAATCGCGTGTTTGTATTAATTACATAATCTGATAACATAATCTGAAAATATTTGTTTTCCATATGAATTGGTTCATTTAAAAGTAGACATTTTTCTTTTTATAGATATATTTTTTATGTCTGTGAGGCAAGCACAGAGTTTCGGTTAAAAAAATGTGACCTGCTCAAGTTCACAGAGGCAGAGACGGCAGAAAGCACAGCCTGTTTGCTTTCATTATTTTACAAAAGCACAATTATTTTATTTTATTGTGAGTGCACACCAATAAATTTACAGAAAGATAAATACATTTACAAATTTAGAAAGATGTATTACTCTGTATGAGCAAAATGACAGTAAATGCAAATGATTTCACCAGTGCCCCTAAGTTAATTGTCATACATTGAGCGCACTACTATTCAGCTTCCACACTCTGCACAAACACTTGAAGAGCACACATTTTTCTAGGTTAGGGTTAGAGGAAGCGTCCATAATCGTAAATAGCAATAATGTATAAACAACATATATAAACAAACCATATTGCTCATGTACATTAAAAGTGTAGCCTTCATTTTTAAGCTTTCCTTAAAGAAGTAATAATAATTATTAAGCAGCTGCAAGTTTCATGAAACCTCAAGTACACAAATCAATTCATTTCGAAGACAGACATCATTGAAAGTAATGATAACACGCAGTTCAGTAAGACAAATGCTGATTAACTACCTTCTCTTATTTAGTGAGTTCATGAACAAAACTACTTCAGATGAGTGGTTCATACGTTTATGAATTGGATAACACTGAAGTGTTTGTTTCTTTGTCTATCCTTTGTGGTCAACTCAATAGCAAGAGATGCTTTTCACTGTACATCTGTCCCTTATAGCATCATCTTTATTTGTGTCAAATTAAATATGGTGTCCTTTAAAAATCTGATTACAAACTTTGCTGACAATTTATTTTTGTGTACTTGTTACATGTACTTACTATAGTGATAACATAACATAACCATAATAAGTACAAATTGTTAATTAATATTAATCAGAATTTGCTTGTGTAATTACACTACAACAAGGACACCTAAAAATAAAGTGTAACCCAATCTTTTGGTGGCACAGCTGTTTTGTGTTTTTAGTTTTAAGTTAATGAGTAATTCATTTTATATTTAATGGATTTGGATTTCAGTCATAGTGTGTTTTATTATGTGTCTCTTCCTGCAGAAGAATGGCACAGATACGGAAGCTTGGCTGTGATGGGATGAGGACCAACTCTCGGCCAGAGCTCAAAGTTCCCCAAGTGTCAACCAGACAAGAAATCCTCACCAGCCTAGTGTCTGCCCTGGACTCTGTGGTAAGACTGTCACCCGCTCTGAGTTTAAAGATACTTACGGTGTGTGTTTTATGCAGAATTTTGGTGGTGGATGACTTGAAGTGAATTGTGTTTGCAGTGCTCTGCCATGTCTAAGCTCAATGCTGAGGTGGCCTGTGTCACTGTGCATGAAGACAGCGTGATCGCTGTGGGAACAGAGAAGGGGAGAATCTTCCTAAACTCCAGAAAGGAAATACAGACAGACTTTCACAAGTTCTGCAGTGAGTTAACATGAAATCAAAGTTGGAACACAACAGTTTTGAATGTAACCTGCACGAAATAGTAGAAATGTTTAACAGCTAGTTGTTCTGATTCCACAGAAGTGTCCTGTCTGCAAGCATTGACCGCCATGAACTCCCACGCCAAAGCTCCTGATGTGGACTGCAGCAGGACTAGCAAAGACTGTGGGCAGCAGAGCAGACAGAGAGCCTTACCAGACACTCATTCCAACATCTTCGTCCTGAGGAAGATGGTGGAGGAGGTGTTCAGCGTGCTTTATAGTAAGATTTTCTCTACATTATTACGTGAGGGGAAAAAGGAAAGAGAAAGGAGGTTTAATCTCTGGCTCAAATCAAAACACATGTTTATCTACTGCCATGTAATGTGTTTCAGGTGAGGCTGTTGGGAAGAGCAGCCTGGTCCCAGTGCCTTATGACTGGATTCTCAAGGAGCCCAGCTCAGTGGTTGTTTACGGCCTGCCTGATGGTGTAACTCTGAGAAAGCCTTCAGAATACGACACCAAGACCTTAATGAAGATCTTAGAGCAGAGCAACCGCATCCGCTTCATAGTCAAAAGGTCTTCTTCTAGTTTATTCTTTATAATATGCTTGTGGTGTCATGGGCAGAAAGCAAAGGCCTGAAAGGTCTGAATTTTCTGCATGACAGAATTGTAAAATAAAATATAAAACATGCTGACAAAATGGAAATGTGTTTTTATACCGCTACTGTACTAAAGTTTGGGGTGAGTAAGATTGTAATAGTCATCATGGATCATGTGACACTGAATTCTGGAATAACGGCTGTTGATAATCCCGCTTTGTCATCACAGAAGTACATTACATTGTAAAATATATTTGAATAGAGTTATTGTACGTTGTAATAGTACGTCACAATAGTACTGTTTTATTGTGTTTTTGATCAAAGCTTTGGTGAAAGAGACTTTTTTTTCAAAAACATTTAAGTATCGAACTTTTGAAGGATTTACCTGTTTAGCACTATAGTCATTACAGGATCCATAAAAGACATATATCATTATAATATTTTGTATATATATATATATCATGTTTGACCTTATAATGAGTGACTCTATTGTCAGATCTCAGATGGTTTACAGATCATATGAATAACTGCTTTCATTCAAAAAACATAATTGGTGTGAGGAGTTTACGTAAGTCATTTGCAATCATAAAAGTAAAGTAAAGTTTTTTTTTGTTTGTTTGTTTTTTTTAAAGAAGAAGAAATTACCACAATTATATCATTGTTTTAACATTTAACATCACTATCAGCACCCAATGAACAAAGACCATGTGTGTGTGTGTTTTAATAGAACACCAGAGGAACCCTCTCGGGATGCCAAATCCTGTCCGGAAGTCAACCATCACTCTTCAGCCTCAAAGAGCGTAAGCAACCACGCCTCTGTCAAACCCTCCACGCAGGAAGCGTCTGCTAGCAACTCCATGCTCTCCAGCTTCCTGTACGGCATGCCCATGTCCTCCCAGCCTCACCCAGACAGCAAGCTGGACCTGAAGCCCACATCACTGCACAGCATAGGTAAAGAGCGGCTGGGCATGTGGCCGTCCGCTGACGAGAAAGCGGTTCAGGCCAAGGAATGTGCTGACAATGGTAAGAGCCTCCTGGTGTTCTTCTATATACACTGGCTGTCAGTATATTTCTATGGAAATTAGAGGTGCACTAATGATGTGTGATACTACTTGTGTAGGTGCTGAACCATATGGATATGGTTCTTTTTTAGGGCTGTGCCAAAAATCGAATGCGATTTTCATGCACATCTCATCAGTAAAGACGCTCCTGTAATTAGAAGTATATCTCCAGCATGTGCATTCAGATCAGGGTTGCCAGGTTTTCATAACAAATCCTGCCCAGTTGCTTCTCACAACTAGTCCAAAACTAGTCCAATCGCGCTTCCAGGAGGTTCCCCGATAAAAATTGCTTCCCGAGGTTACATTATAAGTTTTTTAGCAGGGTTGCTTTGGTAAAATTCATATTTTAGGTGCTAAATATCACGTTATATTTGTATTGGGGTCGCTTTGACCCGCGGACATGAAAAACAACCACAGATTTGGCAACAAGCCAACCCTTCCAAAAAATGTATATTTTAACTCCGGTAAGCAATTTATAATCGAGGAACCTCCTGGAAACGCGATTGGGATAGTTTTGGACTAGTTTTAAGAAGCAACTGGGCAGGATTTGTTGTGAAAACCTGGCAACCCTGATCTGAACGCACGTGCTGGAGATATACTTACAGGAGCATCTTTACTGATGAGATTTGATTTTTTTCACAGCCCCATTATTTTTTATGTACTTAACTCTGAGCTTATTGCTCTGACTGTATGTGTCTCTTCCAGGCGAGCGAGTAGGGCTGGCAGCGGATCTTACTCAGAGTCCTCCCAGCATCCATGTCTCCAAGCGCCTTCTGTTCTCTATAGTGCATGAAAAATCAGGTGGGCGACAGACTGTACTCACCATTACAGTGTCTGGCCAAGGACATGCTGGCCTTCATTTCAGTGGGTTTTCGGGGTCCCAAGCAGTGTATATATATCTAGAACGGGATATAGACCAAGTTAATTTCTGGAATATACTTTTATGTAAACCAGCCGAATTATATATTAACATTCCACCCTGTAAAAACCTTCTGAAAAAAAAAACAGCTTTTACAGATTATTATTGAAATTCTACAGAAGCAAATTGACAATTGTCATTAAATAAATACTTTTATTTATATTTTGGATGATTCATTTACACTAGTCTGAAAAAAGATTTATGGAATCAAATGAGAGTTATAGAAACAAAATAGCACAAAATCTCAAAAACGATCAGTGCTCGATAAAAGAAGTGCCAAGTGCTTGTTGTGTTTTGCCTTTTGAGTTTTCAAGGCAAGACGGTTTCAAAGCTTTGACTGAAGAGATAGAGGGTACTAGTCATTTGGACTCCTTTTTTGGAGCATGACATATTGATGTGTTTATTATAATCTGTTCTTTAGTTTATAAAAACATGGTATGACGATTCATCAGAATTTCTCTCTTGAGTAAATAATGACTTGGTGAACCATCCCTCCCAGTAAGAAAACACAACCACTCTAACTGTTAAACTGTCTGGACAATAAATCAATCATATCTAATGATCCACAGACGTTTCTTTATATATGAGTGGTATTTTCTAGAGGCGGGTGAGACATAAAGAGAGCTGAACTTGGCGTAGTGGGCAGTAGTAACGGGAGTTTAGCCAGGTCACCTGGGCTAGCAAAGTCTGTTCCTCTCAAAAGATCAGCATGAGATCTTCAGTGACTACAGAGAGTCAAGACCTGCCTTAATTGTCTTCTATGTCTAAAAGTACAGAGGAAAACCTCAATGTATGCAAATATATTTCACAAAATGTTAATGGAGACTGTGACATTATTGCTTTTGCCTTAATAGGGGACATGAAATCTGATTGTTACATTATACTTTTTTTTTGGTATTTCATGCACAGAAAAATGGGATTCGTTCATCAGGGAGACTGAGGATATCAACACCCTTCGAGAATGTGTTCAGATCCTCTTCAACAGTAGATATGGTGAGCTGAAGTCACAATGCAGAATTCACGGCCTTCAATAAAATACTGCATATTAATAATAAAAATGTATTTTGAGCTGAAGCATGTCATTTTTTCAGTGTTAACCATGACATATGAAATACTAGTGCAAACAAACATTTTTTTGTAATATATTTATTAATTTATTAATAAACCTTTAAAAAAAACTGAGTTGTTGGCCTTAGAAATGTGTGGATCAAAAATACAGTACGCTTTATAGGGTTAAAGTATTTTCTCTTATTCCAGATTAATATGTAAACGATTGTAAGTAAACCATTAGTCGGTTGATTCATTTGAAAGGTGTGCCGTCAAAACAACCAGCAACACTGGCTCAACCGATAGTGTGCGTTTGGGGCGGGACCACCTTTTTTTGTTTGACCAATGGCATTTAGGGGATTGTTTAAAAACCTGTGTAATACCATTTCAAATAGTTTAGATTCCATTTGGTGATGCTAGTAGCTCAGAGTATCACATACTTCAGCTTTAACTTATCACTTGTTTGATGTTCATTTCAGCTGAAGCGCTAGGCCTGGATCACATGGTTCCTGTGCCATACCGGAAAATCGCCTGTGATCCCGAGGCGGTAGAGATCATTGGAATTCCAGACAAGATTCCCTTCAAGAGACCCTGCACTTACGGTGTGCCTAAACTCAAACGGATCCTGGAAGAAAGGCATGCTGTCCGCTTTGTTGTCAGAAGGTTTGAAACTCCATCTAAACATCCCTTTGTTGGAGAACTAATGTTGACCTGATAAGAGAGATTTCCTTTTGAGTGAATTAAGATGAATAGAGGCATAGTCAGATTTCAACCAGAAACAGTGGCAGTGTGATTTGTAGCTCTTTCAGTTTCAACATGTGATGACAGTGTGAGAGATTTAATTACTGATAACCTCTCATTTTTGGTCATGTAATTAACTGTGTGGCTTACTGAATATGAGTCCAGATATTGGTACTGAATATACAGAATTTTTAATTTGCTTCATAAAAAAAAAAAAAAAAAAATGTCTGGTCGTCTTTGCCATCTGGCAGAGCGGCACTAGGCATCCAAAGTGGAGCGTCATGCTGTTTGTGGTAACCACTGCCATACACGAGCCAGCATGGAGCCGCTGATTTGGCGTAATGAGGAAATCTCCTGCTGCTTGGCACTAGACCTGCATAGACAAGCATTTCAATGTTTCAATATGCTTATGGCTCACATGAACTCACAATTTTCTTTTTCTTTTTCTTAGAATGTTTGATGAACGAATTTTTACTGGTAAGCATTTCCTTAACCAGTATTTGTTTGGCTCCTGTTTATTTAGTGCTCTTATTATAATGTAATAGCATTGCTATTACATAACACTGTACCTGTTTTTGCACTGTAAGAATTGGAAATGTCCTGTTGTTACCTAAGGAGCTATTTCTACCTTGCCTGACCATTTTTTTTCATTTAACCTTATATAGACAGGTTTATTCGGTCTTATTCAATAATATTTCTGATTGAAATCAATGAGATGTTACAACATTAAGCACATTTAAACATTTTCTGCAAGCTGCTGGTAAAGTAGCCAAGGAAGAGGGCAAACAGGATGGTGCCGCCCCTGAGGACGGATTCCCAGATGGCCTCAGGGTCCCAAGCTCTTCTCTAGAGCTGGTCAGCAACACTCACAGTAGCAGGTACCAGTTTACCTTTCAGAAGCATAATATCTGTATTTTCTAAGATAGATTGTGACTTTTTATTTTCCTGTAGCCATACACTGAAATTTCAGCCCCTAGGAAAGAAATTTCAGCTGAAAATGTGACCTGAAACTCTGCTGAAACAAATTTGATAACTTTGGCTACCTTCGCACTGCAAGCCTTAGTGCTCATTTCTGCTTTATTGCTCAGATCTGATTTTTTTGTTTGGCTGTACACAGCATATTTTTTCTGGCCGAAATCAGTGTGGATTGCTTACAGCCTCAAAGTGACCCGTATGTCCAAAAGAATGATAGCAAGATGATTTAATGTACAGGCAATAAAGAGGGTGAAGACAAGGATGAAGAGAAAGAGAGCAAAGTCTTTTTAAGTTTGCCATAAAGTTTTGCTGTCACAATAATATTTACAGCTCACTGTCCCTCCTCTGGCTTGCGTCATGATTATCTTCCATATTATCTGAGCGACCAAAGAACTACCGTTGTGTAAAATCTTTGGAGTGCATCGTGTCAGGGCAGAAATGTGACGTATGACAATCTAGAGTGAGGTAAAAGTCTGATGTGAATTCATATTATTATGTTCGACCGTTATATCGCCGTGGACAATATATTAGCTGATATTTGGAATTTTTAAAATATCGGTCACTGAAACTTTCCGTGTGGCCGATGTTTTTTTGTGCATTTATGTAAAATCTTAAAATTTTTAAGTGTTCCTGTAGCTCAAGTAGTAGAGCATTGCGTCAGCAAGCAAAAGGTTTGGGGTTCGAATCCCAGGGAACACATATTAGGAGAAAGTTGTTAATTTGAATGCAATGTAAGTCGCTTTGGATAAAAGCATCTGCTAAATGCATAAATTAATTTAATTTAATTTATTTATGCTTCCTCTTTAAGACAAGCCACTCAGATGTGAAGCCAGCACCAGAATGACAGTAAAATTGACCAATCATCATTCACTTTCTAACGTGACGCTACGTTGTGTTAGAGAACTCTATTAAGTAGTAATAATATGTTTGAATTCATTTATATGTTTATTAGGCAATATCTGCTGTATTTGATTGCCCATAATTGGCGTAATATCACTTGTAGTATACTTTTTCATATGTTCGCTTGCTTATTTAATTGCTTCTATATACTGATAACCAAGCATGCAATTATACGTCTTCAGGCTTGTATTAAACAGACAAGCAAAACTAAAGAAATCAGAGACAAAATTTTTCATTATTAACCAGTTATCCTATACTATAATTAAAACAACCTATTGCTCGGTAAACTATTTATATATTGTACATAAAATACATGGAATTACACATACTCATTAATTATGAATGTTAGAAAGCCTGGACTAACCCCTGTTAATTTAAGTGTTATCTCTGTTGTTTACATTTGTTAATGTTGTTAATTTTATATGGTTTATAAAGGAAAGTCTGCACTTATTGTGTTAGCTCAATAATTTGAATGACATTTAGGTTTAAACATAATTCTATGTTGTTTGTGCTGTTTACACTGCTCTTGGAAAAAAAATTGGATTTGGGTCACTTTTGCATGCAGTCTGAACGAAGGCTGGATTAAAAGCCCAATAAATGTGACAATAAACAAACAAACATACAATAAATAAATAAACATTTGCAATTTCATTTCCCCAGTAAACAAAGGGTACATAATTGCAAGCGTTTTACTTTTAAACAAAAAGTGTTGTAGATATTGATTGCCATGTATACAGATTTAACACTTCTCATGTAACACAGTGCTTGTATATAATAATCAGTGGGAGAGTTAATTAGCAAGTTATTATTCACTGTTTGCATCGATTTTTTAAAATATATTTTTATTATATTATAGGCTAACAATTAGCCAAGGCTAATTTAAAATCAGAAATTTCGACTTGATTTGATGTTCTGCATTTGGCCTTGAATTTTCTTTCAGGTGCATGCTTTTTTCTTGTGATTAAGAAAATAAGAGAAATAACTAGTAAAGATGCATTTGTGTACAAAATGCTGAAGGAAATCTTGTTTTTGTTTCAGATCAACAAGCTCCTGTGTCAGTCCTTTGGCTGAGTGTGAAGCAGGTAGATTGTCCGCTCATCATTTTAATACTGCTTTGGTTTCTGCCTTGCAGTTTTAGGATTATAAAACATATTTTAAGCGTAAAATTCGAAATAAACCAATATGCTTTATTATTTCAGGGCCATCTGGGGACTGTCTGCCTTTGAAAAAGATCAAAACGGAGCCCCCAGATGGTGAAATTATCCAGGTGACAGTGCCAGGTATGGTCTCCCAGCCCCACAGTAAAGCTCACGCTGAGAGTTTTAATATTTCAGCCTGGCACCTCAAGTTTTGTTCTCTTTTTTGTTAGTTTACAACAATCATCTGTGCAGAAATGTAAAAGTTTAAAGCAGCATGAAATCCCTGTAGGTCTGCTGGATGGGAATGCATTAGCATATTTCACTTACTCACAGAGAGGAAGTGTGTCTCTGATTTAAAAATATTTGCTCTCATTTTCCACCCTGCTGTGCAGTGATCTGAGCCTTTGAGGACAGGCAGGACATCATATACTGAGCTGGAGGAATATCATATACATGAACGGCAAATTTCAGCAAAATTACTGCATGAACAATATTAAAAAACATAATTCTAAACAAATATCACTTTTTACCTCCTCTTTACCATCCAACCTTACTTAAAGACCTTATTTATGTTTTAAATATTCCTCGCTTCAGTAGTGCACCTTATTTTCATTGTCAAACAGAGACCACTTTTCATGATCCGGTCAATCCACAAAGGATTTTTTTTCTCTGCTGTAGGTGACAGGGAGACCGCCGACAGACCAGGCTCTTGTCTTCATGACAACAATATCTATACTTCATGTTGAGCATAAATATAAAGCCTACTGATAAAGGACACCGTCAACAGTATTGACTGCAAAATAGACTATGTTTGACAGGTGCAATATTTGAAAATCAATAATTATTAATTTTATTTTTAAATTACATTTATATCTGAATTTATGTCAACCTATAGACTTTCAAACATCAAAGTGCCATGAAATAATATGTATTTGTGTACAAAATGACATATAAACATATTTTCCTATTCTATTTTGCCTGGAAACGCTTCCAACATGCTTGTGTGTCGCGTGAAAAATAGGCGTTGGTTCTATTTCTAGCATGCACGCGTTTTCCACTTGGCTCGAGCCGGCAGTCTGCAAGCTCTAACCTGTTAACATGGGAGCTTAATTAAAAACGGACACGCCACGCAGCGGAGATGCTTGCGCCACGCATCCAGGGTGTCGCCGGCCTTTTAGAGTCAGCTGCAGGGCGGGATTTGCGCCACTTAATATGTTCGTTTGGAAACACGAAAATGTCCTTATGTTCCGCACACAAAATATTGCATTCTGTCATCCGGTACACACGTGCACCGTACCGAAAGCCCTGTACCGAAACGGTCCAGTACGAATACACATACCGTTACACCCCTTATATATAAATATACATATATATATAGCAAATAAATTCAGTTCTTTACAAATTTTCTATTCAGAAAAGACTTCTGAAAAAATAAATGAAATATGCAGCACAACTTTTTTCAGCTTTGATAAAAATATTAAATTGTTATCTGAAAGATCTTGAGACACTGAAAACTGGAGTAATGGCTCCATAGATGATTTAACATTTATTAAAATAGAAAACCATTATTTTGAATTGTAATAGGATTCGCATTTGTAACAACACTTCATATTATCACCTTTTCTGCATTTTTGATCAAATATATGCAGCCTTGGTTAACAACAGTGACTTATTTTTCTCACTGGCCTCATAGTGGATGATTCAATCAATGCATTATATTCTGAAAGGTATTAAACAGTTTTAGCAGCATAGATTAAACCCTGATTAATACATCATATTATCAAAGTTTAAGGCACTTTGAATGACGTTTCATTTTGTTTTAAATGTACATCCAACTTCTCTTTTCTCGCCTTTCTCTCATCTTCTACATCTCAGAGTCCAATACTTGTACAGAAGAGCTAAGTGAGCCTCAGGCCGAGCGGGTGACCCCTGACCTCTGTCGTCCCAAGGAGCCTGTAGCAGGTAGCTTCTTACCTTATATCTGAATGTAGTTCCACATCCATCTTTTCAGTCTCGTGCCTCTGGTAGTACATACATAATCCCAAACATATGACATATCAAAGCCTCTAAAATAACCCCTCTAATTTCTCATCCAGTTACAAATCCCTCTCCCCGGTCTGTACCTGCCCTCCTACAAGTCTCATAATCTTTACATGTACATGTGTGAGTACGTCTAACGAACTGCCAAGTCCATTCTTGTAAGACATTTCAGTGAGCTTAAGCTCAACATGGATATGACTAATAGTGCTGATTAAGCCACTGCATTGTGTGGAAAAACCATGTCCTAATCTCACAAAAGGAATACTACATGAGTACGAACCTCTGTGAAGATTGAAACAGGACAGCGGCAGTTGAAATACAAAAAAATCTATATTTTGACCAGTAATTAAAAAAATAGGTTCAAATGTGGTAAGACAAGAGTTCAATCAAAATACCCCAGTCTTCCTCAAACAGTAGTCTCACCCGAGTCAGATCAAGTGTCAAACCTGTTCCCAGTGCTGTGCTAGTTTACCCACATCCCATAGAATTCCCTAAATAGACTCCCAGTGTTAGCGCCCCTACTATATAAAAAATACACTGTGAGTTGATATGAACACTCAACTGCTCTGATGTACAGGTATGTACACTATTTAACAGGAAGGAAACCTTGCTATTGAAAAATTTGAAATATCATGGAATTTTTTAATTGTTTTGCTTTTTTAGTTATGCTATAAAATATTTTGTATTTTTGGTGATGTTTTTTACAGTAAGCCTTGGAGGTAGGCCAGAGTCAGATGTTTTGAGTTGGCTCTTTTCCATGAAATGATTTGGTCAGAATGATTCATTAGTGAATCAGTCTGAATCTAAAGGAGTTTGAAAAATCCTTATTCACTAATCAGGAATGGCTTTAGAAAAGTGTGGTTTATACAGAATGTGCGCTACAGTTCAAACATTTGGGGTCAGTAAGATTTTCTAAAGAAATAATTTATAACATTTATAATGTTACAAAATATTTCTATTTCAAATTAAATGTTGCTCTTTTGAACTTTTTATTCATCAAAAAATGTAACCGCAGCACAAGAGTTTTCAGCATTGATGATAATACGAAATGTTTATTGAGCACCAAATTAGACTGGAGTAATGCTGCTAAAAATTCAGCTTTGCCATCCCAGGAATAAATTACATTTTAAAATATATGAAAATAGAAAGTAGATGTTTTAAATTGTAATAATATTTTACAATATTCCAGATTTTACTGTATTTTTGATCAAATAAATACCAGCCTTGGTGAGCATAAGAGACTTGCCAACCCCAAACATTTGAAAAATAGTGCATTTACAATTTATTTTAAGAATTTGATATAATAATAACAAT
Organism: Carassius auratus; assembly: GCF_003368295.1. Taxonomy (NCBI): domain Eukaryota; kingdom Metazoa; phylum Chordata; class Actinopteri; order Cypriniformes; family Cyprinidae; genus Carassius; species Carassius auratus. Next base: position 22,867,231 of record NC_039247.1, on the reverse strand, counting down.
ATAAATATAATATTTTATTACAGTTTTATGTATTTTCAAATCATTTAATGGCTTTATTTTATTATTTGCAAGTTATTTATAAACATTTGGTTAGTTTTATTATCATTTTTTATAGTTTTTTATATACGAGTCAGGTGTAGAAACTGGTGTTCATATTAACTCACAGATGAAGCGTTTTGACTCATAATTAATAACACTGGATTTGTTATGTTGAAGTTTGCATTACACAAATGGTCACTGGAGTAAACCACAGGTGAGTTAATCATCAAAACACCTCCTGCAAGCTTGTAGGCGTTACACCATCAAATCATACACACAGGAATATTTCCCATGTGCTACACTCATGTTAATCTTATCCTGTTTGTATCTCTGCAGAAGATTTAACGCCGAAGTCTACAACACAAGGGCTCAAGAGAGCTGTTGAAGGTAAAACTCCAGTTTGAAAGCTCACTCAGCTTGGTCTTTAGATATTGTAGGCTGTTGGTGTGATTGTCCTCCCTTTCCCCAGAAGACATCGGAGAGATGATCCTTCAGCTGCGGAATCAAGTCGAGAGCTTGTTCAGCTCCAAGTACAGTGAGTCATGGACTTACTCACTCCATGATTTACAATCAACTGTGACAGCAGCCTGCATATTTGCCCGTCAACCAGTCAAATACTTCTGGCTATAATTTATACAATTGTTATATTAAGTCAAATCATCTCTCTCTTCTTGCTCTAGGTGAGGCTCTTGGTCTGCCTGAACCGTCTAAAGTGCCGTATTCCAAGTTCCAGATGTATCCAGATGACCTGTATGTCACAGGGCTGCCAGAAGGGATGACTTTTCGAAGACCGAACTGTTTTGGAGCAGCCAAACTTCAGAAGATTCTTGCCGCCAGTAGTCAGATTACATTTGTCATAAACAGGTATAATCATACAAAACACATTTAAAATGATTTAACAAATTTGTTCAGATTCGCATATAACCACTAGAGTGTCTGAAGAAGTGATGGAACAACAATGTGCCTTTTTTTATTTTGTCAGGCCAGAATTGTTGACAGAACAGGTCAAACATGAAGGTGTCTCTAAAACAACCTCCGATTCAGGTGAACTAATATTTTATTTTATTTTATTTTATTTTATTTTTATTTATTTTATTTTATTTTTATTTATTTTATTTTATTTTTATTTATTTTATTTTATTTTTATTTAATTATTTATTTATTTTATTTTTTTATTTATTTGCAGGATGCATGACCAGTCCGTTGCAGGGTTTTTGTTTTGTTTTGTTTTAACTGTCCATTTTATATGTTGTCATTCTGTATTAGCCAGAATATCACTTACTAATCTTATATAATGCTTCTTTTGATTAAATGTTCAGCAGAGACTGACTCCAAAGACCAATCAGATGACCCGGGACCTGCCTCTAAAAGACCAGGATTCTCAGGTAACACCATGATTAAGTTATCAGGTGTTGTACACGATAAGTTTGGGACTTAATTACATCCTGACTGAATGAAGTGATTCAGTTGATCCATGTGCCATGTTTTGGATGCCAGTTCACGTTCAAAACTGCATTCCTTCTAACCTTTCCCGATATGCTATCGCTAAACCCTTGGCTTTTCTAACATTGTTCTGCCCGCAGACAGTCTAGAGGCCAAGCTCTCCCGTATCGACTTGGCGAATACTCTGCGAGAGCAGGTCCAAGACCTGTTCAACAGGAAATACGGCGAGGCACTGGGCATTAAGTATCCTGTGCAAGTGCCTTACAAGAGGATCAAGAGTAACCCCGGCTCAGTGATTATCGAGGGCTTGCCCCCTGGCATCCCCTTCAGAAAACCCTGTACCTTCGGCTCACAGAATCTAGAGAGGATATTAGCGGTGGCCGACAAGATCTCTTTCAGCATTACAAGGTGAAGCGCTTTTTGAAGTTTTTGAAGAGCTTTCCAACTTTTAAATCTTTTTAAATAAGAAACAACTAAAAAGTGATTAACTTGTGTATTATATTAGGAAATCCCAGAGAATTACCAAAGTCTTTCTTATCTTTTCAGACCTTTCCAAGGGCTTATTCCCAAGCCAGGTAAGCTGTGAACATTTCATAGCACTGCTTTATTTATTTATTTTATTGTCTATATTTTTGCTGAACTACTCAGGGAAATAAGTTAATCAAATCATTTTTACTTTGCCAGCACCACGGCGAATAACAATATTGAAGAAAGGTTTCACCCCAATAAGTGGTAAGATTAAGGCATCATTTATGATAGATTTAGTGTTGCAGTTATTTATTGCAATTAATGCACAAGTATCCATTTGTACACTGGAAGTGCAGATCATTGTGGTGCAACCTAACTAGATCATTCCTACTATAATCAATTAAGGTGTCACCGTTTTTGACGGGCTGCACAGCGTCTTTGGCCACTTTAGAATAATGTATTCAATTTTCAAATATACAGCAGTTGAAAAGTAAAATTTGTATTTACTGTACACTGTGGAGCCGTTTTCATGACAAAGTTTTTAGCCACAAACAGGAAACTTTTTTATGCATTTTCTTGTTCGTTTCCGTGATAATGGCGTTTTGGGGACTGAAAAGTACACATTTTTGAAAACACTACAGTTGAAAACGGTGACGTCTTGCGCGTGCATAGTACAGTACGTGTTCGGTGTGTATAAATGCGAGGTACATGTCTATTTTAAAGGCAAGCGTGAACAAACATACACAACAATGTCGGAGTACACGGTACTGTTGTTGCTGCTCAAGAGTTTGCTAACGCTTCTTCAGCAAAGTGTAGATTTACTTAAACAATATTACAACCAACAGCAGAAACGCATTATAATCATACGGCATATTGTAACACAGCGTTTTTGGCCGTTTTCACATATATGTGTAAACGCGAATCGCTTTGAAAACGTTGTTGTGTATACGTGCACTATTTAAAAACGTTTCCGTTTTTGACTACATCGTTGTTGGGTAAACATAAGATCCTGAGATTCCTATTTTTTTCAGGATTCTTTGATTTTCAGGCTTTTTTACACTATAAGAAAATTTGCCATTACTACAAAATTGTTTCATTCACTAATTGAATCGTTTGTAATACTCTAAAATATATTACAACATTATAAATTATGATAGGTAAAAATTGATAACCTGAATGCACTGTAAGTCGCTTTGGATAAAAGCGTCTGCTAAATGCATAAATTTAATTTAATTTTTAATTTAATTTAATTTAATTTTAATTTTAATTTTAATTTAATAAAACAGTTTATTATAAAACGGTAAATGTCCGAGATATTTTCTTTGGAAAATAATGCAGGATAAGTCTCCATGTAAAATCTATCTACTATGACTGATTTAGCTAGCATAAAAATGTACTTTAATGTTGAATACGTCAGTAAACTTGTCTCATCACTGTCCAACAGAAGAAGATGAGGTCAACCGGATGGGAGAGAAAGTGATATTAAGGGAACAAGTCAAAGAGCTCTTCAATAAAAAATATGGTATGTTAATTACTAATAACTGATTTATTCCTTTGTGCAAACGTAAAATACTCGAGTGCTTCATTTGTGATGATGTCTAATGTTCAGGTGAAGCTTTGGGTCTGGACCGCTCAGTCATTGTTCCATACAAATTAATCCGTGCCAATCCAGGCTCACTGGAAGTGTGTGGACTTCCCGATGATATTCCCTTCAGGAATCCTAATACTTATGACATAGTTCGGTTGGAAAAAATCCTGCAAGCCCAAGATGAAATTATCATCAACATCAAAACCCCTCTACAGTAAGTCTTGTGTAAGAAATGGTTTGTGGTTGTGTTGCATGAGCAATGCTTGATGTGTTTAGTACTTGTACTTCATTTGTTTAAGTGTTGTTTGAGCTCATTGGTTTTGCCCTTGTTTAGGCCTTTTACAGAGTTGTGTTCTCAATCTTGTAATAAAGGTAAGAGCTTTCTCAAACTTTGTATTTCACTTTTGGAATTGATTTCACTTTTGGGAAATTAGCGCAAATGTGTACATGCTCTTTTGCAGAAGGTAAAGAAGTGTCTACAAATCGACGCAAACGTAAACGAGTACTTGACAACAGTCAAGCATCCATGCCTTCTGGAGCAGACTCAACACTATCAACCAATCAGATTCCTGTCATGGTAAGCAAACGTATTATAGTGGAGTTGGTTTCTTTTTTTTTTCTTTTTATTCGTCATAAAAGGAATTTTCATCCCAGAATATGTTTATAATCTGACATACAAAAAGTGCATAGCAGGGAGTCGCGAGGACTGGAACTGAGAACCGCTGATGAATGGCTCATTTTACAGCCGTTTTGTTAAAACACAAAATATTTCGAACACAGATGATTTTTGCACAATTAGACCATGAACATGGGGTTCTTTCAAATGAATTTGCATGTTGAACTTCAAAATGGCTGATTTTTAGTAACTGGACTACTGTTAATAGGTTTTTTTTTCCTTTTTTTTCAGCAGTGGCCCATGTACATGGTGGACTATAGCGGAGTGAATGTTCAAGTTCCTGGAAAAGTCAAATACTAATGAACTTTCTGATTCCGTACGAAAAACTTTTACCATTAAGGGACCTTTTTTTTTAAAAACAAACCTGACGTTTCTGAATGCTAAATTCAGCTTTCTTCAGAGCTGTGGCAGATCCTGTGGCTCGCACATGGAGTGTGTTCTGGCAGGTATTAGAGAGTGTGAACTGTAGGAGCAGTTGTTTCTGAATGAAGTGATAATGATGAAAAAACACGGCAGTAAATCAATCTGCTAGTGCTTTATTTCTTCGAGGAATAGTACTCAACTTCATGTCAGTCCAAAAACAAATGCTTTAAATTTTTTTGTGGAACACGAAAATAGAAATCATGTAAAAGAAGATTTGTTCTGTGTGATGATTTGTCAGAAACTGACTTTTAAAGGAATAGTTCATCCGAAAAAGTCAATCTGTTGAACATGTACACACCTTCACGCCACCCAAGATGTAGATGGGTTTATTTCTTCATCAAAACAGATTTGGAGAAATTTAGCATTCGATCACTTGCTCACTACTGGATTCTCTGCAGTGAATGGGTGCCGTCAGAATGAGAGTCCAATTAGCTGATAGAACAAAACATTAATCCACCTAACTCAAGTCCAGTGAAAAGCTGTGTTTGTCAGAAACCAAAGATGTTTATTACCTAAAACTTTTCCTGGAAGCAATGGTTTGAAATTAAAAACATCTTGATTCAATTATTACAAAACGTTATTTGATTGGACTGGAGTTTAGTGGATCACTAAACTGTGACGTTTTTAATCAACTCTTTGGACTCTCATTCTGGCGGCACCCATTCACTGCAGAGGATCCATTGGTTAGCAGCTGAAGTAAAGCTAAATTTCTCCAAATCTGTTCAGATGAAGAAACAGATTTAAGTGTTCCACTAAAAAATGAACAAAATGCAAGTTTGGTGCAACATGAGGGTGAGTGAATAGAAAAGTAAAAGGATAGGATGGAATTTGTGCATTTCACCCATCCAAGTACACACACCACAAGTACACACACACACACACACACACACACACACACACACACCTTCCTTTAGGAGGTTGTTTGTAAAAGGAGTAGCCTTTTATTTGCATATCAGATGAACTATATTGCTTTGCCACCAGGATTTGTAATAGCAGATCCTGGACACAATCATGGTTAAATAACCATCTCATAAAGAATAGTAAGAATGGGATTTGGGATTTGTCTTTACCCCCAGATACGTCTAATCACTGTTGGTATACACAGCCTTGTTTGGTGCCGAGAGCTCGTACAGTATGTGCATAATAGATCGACTCCTGTAGTTATCTGGATCTCATGCCTTGCAAATGTTTGTATTATTATTTATTTATTTATTGAAATAAAAAACTTGTATATGCAGGGAATGTAATCTACCACATTCAGTATAGAGCATAAAGTACTGAATGACTAATGATGATATAAACAGCTAGCTACTGTATGTATTCAGAAAGAAACATCTGCTTCAGGTTTCGGTATGGAAAAGCCCTAACAAGATAGCACTAACTCATATTCAACTGAGAGACTTTTTGTATTCTTTTAGCTTTGTAAGTTACTGTTGAGTTCGTTAAAGTGAGGTATTTCCCGGAGAAAACATCATGAATGTATTGTTTGTAAAGGAAAGAATGCTATAATGTTATTATGTAATGACTGTCTCTGGAATCGCCAGTATTTATATGCTGTACCTTAATGCCATTTAGGCCTTTCGAATAAAATGTGTTGCCTTGCGTTTGTGTGATCATGATGTGAATGTTATGCAGTGAAAGCCTTGGAAATATGTGATCTCAAATGGAAACTAAACTAGATTAACGGAGAAGAAAAAATAACATCCCGATAACATTAGCACCATCTGCTGGCCTCAAAGCAATAACACACACACTCACACACACGTATGTATATATGTAAGTAAAACCTACAAATCTACCATTTGAAAGAACAGTTTTCTATTTAAATATATTTTAAAATGTAGTATTCCTGTCGTGCTAAAGTTTCATTCCTCCAGCATTCAGTGCCACGTGATCCTTCAGAAATCTGATTGCTGCTCTAAATACGATTCTTCTTCTTATAGCTGTTAAATACAGCTGAAATACAGCAATAATTGTGTGGAGGTGTTTAAATTGTTTTCCAATGGCTAGAGAGATTGAATTATAAAATGGAAATTAGAAATGTAATCTTTTTAAAAATAATTTAAAATAGAAATCTTTATTAACATTATTAATATCAATTTCTTTACTGTCATTTTATTTTTTTCCATTGCACATTTTGTATGTTTTATTGCATATACAATGCAAGTCAGTGAACATAAACATCGTAAAGAACACGACACTGAATACAATAAATGTATATAATTTACTGTAAATTGTTTAATTTACTTGTTTAATCATTTACTGTAAAAAACACACTTTACTGTCTTTTTTTTATTTATTAAAGGGATCCTTGAATGAATGAATGAATGAATAAATAAATAAATAAATGAATAAATAAATAGGCGCCTGACAGCTGAGAGTTCATGAACAAACGATTAATTTGAGTCGGATCTTTTAAATGAATCCAATACATAAAACCTAATTCGTTCACGAATCAGACCAGTCCAGTTCTAACAACCCTCTCATCGCATCGGTAGCAAACTGGACAAGAAAATGACCAGTGAATGATTCGGACAAACAAGTTTTGGATGTACATGCCTTTACTTTGCCATTTGTCAAGTTGTCAATAAATACTTTCAAAATAAAAGTCCTATGTCATGCGGACATTATATACCAGAGACAAGATTTAATATTTGTTATAGTACAATTAACGGCAACAGGACGTAAACTTCCAATTGCTTAGAAAAAAGTAGCAATTTAAACATGTAAAGCATTTTATCTTAAATGTGTAAAATATTGCGGATCCCAGTCAAGAGGCGTTCTCTGTGTCCGGCTTCACAGTGTGTGTATCTATGGGAATCCACCAGGAGCGACACAAACACACACCGACCGCAGGCGAAGAAGTCTCCGTGGCACTACAAACAAGTGCGTTACGTTACTTTAAAAAAAGAATCATGTTGAGTAGCCTGTTTTTATTCGCGACCTGACAACTTAAGTCTGCTGCCTACTAAATAGTCTCGGTTATATTATATGATAGTGGTTTATGAGCCTTGTAGCCGTGCAGTAACGCACTGAATGGCGAAGAGAAGCGCGAGACGCGACTCCAGCAGCCCAACAAGATGATGCGACGTCACTGCGTTTATGGTCAAATCTGCGGCTAAATAAACGTGTAACGCTACTACTGAATAAAACACTATAGGGGCGATATTGACATACCTCTAACTGAATACGACTAACGTTAGTTAGCAGGCCAGCTGGGTTTAAATCGGCTGAAACCGAAAGGGGGTTGTTATTGTTGTTAGCTGGGCCAGATCGTCACGTTGCTTTACCCCGGCTTACTTTAAGATCGGACAGCTTTTAACAGACACAATGGCAACGGGCTCCAGTTTCCATCCCGGAGGGAGTGGGTCTAGAAACGGGCCATCGTTCGCTTCACCGTCGTCTTCCTCGTCCGGAGTCCCGGGGCAGGCTCAGCCGATGGCGGTGGTTTGGGAATGGCAGGATGACCAGGGCTTCTGGAGGCCCTACACCGGACAGGTGAGCAGCTACATCGAGCAGTGTCTCCAGCAGCAGAGAGGAGCCGGGCCCAGCAGCAGCATCTGCCTAGCACAGGTGGACCCCAGCCTGTCTGCGTACATCATCGACATCCCCAACCTCAAACAGTTCAGACAGGACACGGGTGAGTGGAGCTCAGAGATCACTGCTGATGAAGAGCTACTAATAGTGGAGTAGTGGTACAGTGAATATGAATCATCTTCATCTAAGCATCTATGGAACTTTAGCCTACTATGGTTTTATTAAATGTAAATTAAATTAAATGTATGAATTTAGCAGACACTTTTATCCTAAGCGACTTCCAGTGCATTATGGGCGGGCAAACATTTTCTACCTAACATGTGTTCCCTGGGAATCGAACCCACAACCTTGCGCTCTACCACTTGAGCCGCAGGAATCTTTTATAACATTTTATTTTAACCTTTAGGAAGGTTTTATTATGGGACACATCCCAAAAAAATAATATTAGGACCATCATACACCATATATTTTTTTTTATGATGATGATTATTATTACGATTATTAGTAATTTAATAAAAACTGCATTCATTGAATATTTCTTATTAATTGGCACAAATGATGTCACGGTGATGTTCAAAATGTTTTGAAGTACCTAGTAAGGTCAGCTTTGGTTCACAAATATTATTTTCTAGACCTGACACTGTGTTCGTGTGTGTGTTGTGTTGTGTACAATGTTCACCAAGGTTGCATTTATTTGATAAAAAAATAAGTAAAACTAAAATAAACAATAGAATTGTCAAATATTATAACTGTCTTCTGTTTGAATATAAGTTAAATAGTGATTTATTCCTGCTGTGTCAAAGTTGTATTTTTAGCAGCCATTGCTTTGTGTCACGTGATTCTTAAGAAATCTTTATTTGGAAATAATGTTTATCCGGTGCTCAAGAAACATTTCGTACTATTATTGTTGATAAAAGTAGTTGTATAATGGTTTACACTAAAATATTAAGTAGCACCTTTTTTCTATGTTTTTGGATGAATAGAAAGTTCTGAAAACAATTTCATCGGAAATTAAATCTTTTGTAAAATGTCTTTATTGTCATTTTTGCTAAAATTAATGATTTATATATATATATATATATATATATATATATATATATATATATATATATATATATATATATATATATATAATATAATTTTGTAGTATACATTAATAAAAGTAATATTTTCTTTAGAAATAGTTTTACGGCCTATATGTAGATAGAGAGAGATATATTTCGTATTTCATAATGCATGTTTTTGATAATTGTTTAGAATAGTATGTGCTGTAGACAGTTTTATTATATATTTTTTAATCAATTTGGACATTTTTATGTTATTAACCCATATGCTGTGCTACGTGATGATATTACCATCTAGTACTGCCACAATACTTTACTGTAAGAAAGTGTTAAGGAGACCTGGTTATTGCTCAATGTGGATTAAGTAAAATGTGTTAACATCTGTCAAGGAAGTGTCTGAATAATCTGCAGAGTGAAAGAAGCCTAGAGTGAATCCTGGTGGAAATTCAGTTGCTGTAAATGTATGCTATTTAAGCTTCATTTTTGATAACAGTTCATTAAACCCGCTGGATAAAGCTGTGTAGTGCTGCATAAAATAGCGTTAGGTCTGTTAACTGGAGATTAGGCTTGTTTTGGGGGATTTTTGAACAACTGTGGTTTCTACGGAAAAGAACAGGAAAGAAGTGACAGAAATCTCAGGAAATAAGCGAACAGATGCCGACAGGATGCACAGCATGTTTTGTTGCTGAAATACACCGATTTGTTTTAGAAGAGAGAGAAGCACTTTTCTGTTGTTGAGAAATATGTAAATGTTTTTTAGAATGATAATGATCTTGTGCCTTTACTATGAAATTTGTCTTTAACCCTTCGTAGGAAAGGTGCGTGCTGTGCGGCGATCCCTGTTCCCGCAGTCCTCTGCCCTGGGCAGTGGGGTTCTTTGGGAGTGGGCCAATGATGAAGGAGGGTGGACGGCGTATGAGATCCGGACCTCCATTATGCTGGAGCACAGCTATCAGGCAGGGCAGGCCACGGCTGACCTGAGCCCACACGGCTACAACTACATTGTGGACCTCACTGCTCTACAGCAAGTCAACAAGGCCACCAGCTACAGACGGCAGGTCAGGCGGCAAGTCAGCGTGCCGTATCCTCTAGCCTCCGGTTCGGTCATTCACTCGGGCCCGGCCTGTTCCTGTCACCAATGTTTGAGCAATAGCAGCGCCGCCGGACCCATGCTGAGCAGGTCACGGCATTCCTTCACCGCGGGGCAGGCCAACCGGCCCAGCCTCCAGACCCAGAGCCAACAGGGACGACTTCCTGGAACCAGCTCTTCTTCAGCCTACTCGCCGTACCCCAGGAGACCTCTCTCGATGGGAAGCTTGTTGTGGAACGGCCCGTGGAGCACCCCCACCTCTGTGGCTCATACTTCAGGACCACCACAGGCTTTCGGTCACCATGCAAATGGCTTAAGGTAATACTACTAAGCATAGTTCAGAAATTGGGGGAAAAAAATGCTGGTTATTCCACATTATTATCATTTTTTAATATAATTACTATATGATACCTTCTCTGTATCATAGAACCACCTTAGGATTTTTGTATGGGAAAGAGACTCATTTTAGACACAATTTCAAGGAGTCTGCACAAGCATGGACGTCTTCCCACAGAGAGGGATTTAAAAATAGTCAACTGGCTTTTAGTCATGAAAAGGAAACAAGATGTTTGACCCGCAGAGTTTCAAATGACACCAAAGGTCTAAAGGTTTAATTTCATCAGCTACTGAGTTCTCCTCCTTCCTGTCATTGTGTCTGTCCTCTTGTGTACTTTGTAGCAGTCGGCTCAGTCATTCTGTGTGACTCCATGTGCAGCATAATTTTGACTACTGCTAAAAAATATTAATTAGTTTAAAATAGCCAGGAAAAACTGTGGTAGGACTTTATTTTATCGACCTTTCTGCAGGTGTATGTGCTTCCTATGTAATTACTTGGTTAGTAAATAGGGACTAATAATCCATAACCAAGTGCCAAACTTAACCATAACCCATGCTGAAGAGGTGATTTGCCCTAAAATGAAAAAAACTCATTTACCCTGCCTGATGTCGTTCCAAACCTGTATGACTTGACTTCTGTTTTTTTTTTTTTTTTTTTTGAACATAAAATAAGAAATGCTTAAAAAAGTCTGTGTTTTTGTCTATACAGTGGATAATATTTTCAGGTAGGTTTGAAAGCAGGAACATAAGCAAAACCTATGTGGGGAAATCTTTGGCCCTCACGCAGAACTCTAGATTGCTCAAATGTCTGCTGGAATTACTGGATTTTGCCCACAAAATTTTGCAAAGAAATGGTTAACATTTGTCGCACTTTAAATGATGACAGAATTCAAATTTTTGGCTTAACTATTCCTTTATGTCCATTTATTTACCTTGTGCCGCGTTTCCACTGCAGGAACTTTACCCAGGAACTAGGGACTTTGGCCTGGTACTCGTGTGTTTCCACCGCAGGAACTAAATAAAGTTCCAGGTAAAAAAATGCCCCTCAGAAAGTCCCTGCTGGCGAGGTGGTACTTTTTCAAAGTTCCGGAACTTTCGGGGGCGGGAGTTGGGCGTTAAACATCCTGATTGGTTGAGTTCACGCAGCATTGGTTGAGTTCAACCACCATTTATTTGGATCAACATTTTCAAATTATTACTGTTATTGTGTCATGAAATATAATTTTCTAAGTATTTCAGGCGAGAATGTAGTTGTTTAAAACTCAAATCTGTGGTTTATTTATAAAGACAGCGCCTATTTAAAAATGTGTTTCGATGATCTCGGAGACATGAGCTCCACTGTGTTGACTTAAAGGGGAAGACCCATATTTTACTTATTGTTCTCTTCTAGAAACTGTGTTGAAAGGGGAACCAGGAAATGTCAGTTTTTACTCCTGCCTCTCACTCATCTTTCACACAGTCAATTTACACAAACCACCGTATCTCAGCTTATGAGACCTTAGTTTCATTATCGGGTGGTCAGAGTACACCCAGGTTATAATCTCTCATGATTACTCTGAAATAAACAGTCTCAGCTTTACAGAATCCTCTAGCTGACTAATAAAACACAAGCAATAAAAGATCAACATCTGGACATAGTATATAACTTCTGAGTGTTGCTTAATAAAAGTCAGATTTGCGCATTTGTACGGCGAGACGTTTAAACTCTTAAACTTGCGTTTAAATTGTGGTGCTTAATACATCCTGCACAGTGTCTGCTGGTTCGTATGATGGAAATCTACAGCCTCATCACACCCAACAATCTCATGAGATTCTCAGGTCACCGTGGGAGTGTCATGCGAGCTGTAATTCCTGTGAAACTGGAGTATCATTGCATAGATAAAGCAAAGTTGAATTGTAAGGAAAACAGCAATTGAAAATAATAAGGACAGCAGCGGCGGCGGTTCGCCAGCTGGCAGAAGAATACAGTTAAGTAGCAGAAACATCAGATGCTTATGTTTTGCATTTGCATAAATAATTTCTTTTATATCGCCGTAATTCACATATTTACTGGAATGATGTTCTTTCAGGTTATGCATTACATTGATCTCTTAAAAGTACTTTGTCTGGTTTCATACTCTTGACACTTAATTATAAAAAAAATCTAATAAAATGTGACCTTTACAATAAGAGAGTGAACTTTATAACATCATTCTCCTCAAAATCAAAATAATTTCTGATTTGTTCAAAAGCTTTGTTCTTCATATGAATGTTTACCAGTGTAATTTTTGTACCTTTTGTTGTTTGAAATCCTTTTAAATTCATTTTTATGTACTCCGATTATTTGCATCTACACTTCAGTTTTTATTCTGTAAATAAAATAAAATAAAAAATTTGAAAGAAGTCCAAGGCTGTATATGCATGATCAAAATACAGTAATAGTTATTTTGTGAAATATTATTACAGTTTTAAAACAACTGATTTCTAATTTAATGTTTATTTTCAGCATTCTAACTCTTGTCACATGATCCTTTAAAAGTCATTCTAATATGCAGATTTTGTGCTGAAGAAACATTTCATGTTATTATCAGTGTTCAAAACTGTTGTGCTGTTTTTTTTTTTTTTGTCTTTCTTTTATTCGAAGATTCTTTGAGGAATAGAAAGTTAAAAAACAACAGCATTTATTTGAAACTGTCACTGTCACTTTTGATAAATGTAATACATCTTTGCTGAATAAAAGTATTCTTGCTTTCAAAAAAAAAATCTTACTGACCTTAAACTTTGGAAAATGTAGTCTATATCTAAATAACATACATATCAGATGGCATAGCATGAATTACACCACGACAGCTTGAGAAAGCTGGGGAATTCCCTTAGAAAGTATCTTGCTTTCATTTTATCTTTAATAGGTCATCAACAGCAATCTCAACCAACTGAATTCCCCCTGAATTATTTTTGTATCATAACAAGAACACGACAAATTTTCCATTATGGGAGTGTAAGTCATTTTGGAATGCTTTTGTTCTCATGCATTAATGTCTGTTTGCACTAAAGATGTGTATGTTTCTGTCTCCACAGCATCCCAACCATCCCTCTACACATGAACGGATCCAGTAGTGTGAACTCTGCACTGGCAGGTACAGCACTCACCCGTCACACATGCCACACCAGAGAAAATCCTTACAGTCTCCTCATCCCAGAAAGCTGTTTGATGCTGCAGTAGCAGTTGAACTGTTTCTTGGGAGTGTCAGTATGAACCACAGAAACGTTTCCCAGTGCGGTGATAGTCAGTGAAGTTAGCTCTGGCATTCTTCAGGCAATGTGTCACAAGTACATTCACGCAACAGCCTTGCTTTATATTTTTTCCACCTTGATTTTTTTGTCTTAATGTCAGTTTATGACATTAACGGCTTCATTGAGTCACCAGTTTGTGGGTTTCGAGTTGGTATGTTTTAAAAGAGCTCTCCTTTCAACAAGTTTCAAGCTAATGGCGCGTGTCTGGGGAGGTTGGATATCTGTTGTTCTTGTAGCTGACAGCTGCTGCAGCAAGATGAATGGGGCATGCGGGGAACAGAGAGAGAGAGATTTGGGACGAAGAGACAATTCCAATCTAATTTTCACTAGATTGAAGGTGGGGAGATGAATAAAGTGAGTAATGCAAACATGAGTAAACTGTAGGGTTTCTCAATGGTCATCTTCACCTGACCGTTGACTGCTCCAACTCGTGGTCATTCTGTATGAAGTAATTTTCATCATGAGCCCAATCCGCTGATGTTTTTGCGCAATTTTTGTGTCTGCACTGATTTCCGCATGGACAATGAATTGCGCATATGTGAGTAAAATGATTTGACTCACATTGTACAACTATGTAGTGTACAAGACAGGTTTAATGTCAGACACAGATGACCCAAACATAAATGTTTAGATGGGTGATCTGGATTTTGTTAGTATATTTGTGTAATTGATAGTTGTTTGAAAACTGAATGTTAAAGAGATAGTTCACCCCAAAAGGAAAATTATGATAATTTACTCACCCTCAAGTTGTTTTAAACCCATAAGAGCTTTTGTTAAAGAATTAAAGAAATCTATATGAATTGAGTGGTTTAATCAAGGCGACACACTTGCATTATATGATATAGCAATAAAAATAATAAATACAGTGAATAAAAAAAATACAGTGAATAATGGTTACTAAAAGTGGTTTGAGTTGTAAAAAATTAAACCCAAGTATGAAAAGCCAGATTTTTTTCATGTTTTTCACAAACCATTCAGGCTTAAAAGGATTTCTCACTCAAGAAAAAAATAAGTAATTTTTCAGCTTATTTTTGAAATTCTTTTTATTTTTCATGCAGATGCACTTCACATCAAAATCACCCCACTAGCTGTATTTTTTTTGTATTCTTTCTATATAGCTATTCAGCTAATCTGAGGGAAATTCTTGTTTTTTTTTTTTTTGTGCAATATATATTGCACAAAAAAACAAAAATTGTGCAGACCTAGTTTGTCACTACAAACTATAGTTCAGTGACTAAATGGCTGAACTATCCTTTTAATTATGCCTTTATATAGGGAAGTGCAAAATTAATGGATTTGTTGTTGGATTGCCTGAATAGCTAGTTGGCTAATCGTCTTAAGAAAGCTCTGTAAAATTAATTTTTTTTTTGGTCCATCTGACCCCAAACAGATGCATTTCACAACATGGGTCTTGAGGCAAAATGGTTAAACTTCAAAAGTCTTGTTGTCATAAAAATTAAATGTTTGTGTTCAGGTTTTTCCAAATGTGTTGTTACAAAGCTTAAAACCTTGAAATAGGCAAAGCTTAAAACCCTGTGCTGCTTAAATGTTGTTTGTAATGCATCAGGAAGCATTTACTTTTTATGCTGGTGTGTTATAATGGTGTAATTGAAGATGGCCTTTTCCTGTTAAAGTGGACCAGACAGGCAAAAGTCTGGCACTATGAGAGCAATGTGAGATCCGTGTCTCCTCTGAAGGTGGTTTGAATGATTGGATTGCACTTAGTGTCCGAAGCCCATTGGATTCCGTGCAATGGATTTAGTTCATTTAATCTAGATGGATATTAAGAGCAGGTGGTATTGTTGTCAGCACATATAGCTAGGGTGACCAGATGAGATTGGCTGAAGTTCGGGACGGGACCGGACGGGGGGGATATTAGACTTCGTAGCCTATAATATAAGAAAATGAATTTCACACCTTAACTAAACACATTTTTATTCAAAGATCAACCGTCTATCATTAGTCTTTAGTCTGCCACAAAAAACGACGACAGTAAAATCATGAACTCAAATGTCATTGTAAAAAAAAAAAAAAAAAAAAAAAAAAAAACAATGACTGTTGTAACAGTGCATAAATCAGAACTTTCTGTAACGCTAACGATAAGCTTATAAGGAAATAACGGAATAATTGTGTAGCGGAGTATTTTTTGTATACATTGCCGCGAACTGTCAATCACTCCTGTTTCGCGTGCATCACTGTCCTCCTCGCAGCTGCAGCAACTTGCGTTGTCTTTATCAAGCTTTAAAACAAAAAGGGGACAAAAGGTCGTATTGTCTTTGTGCATATAGATTAATTAGATAAATGAATATCTAAATTCGTGCCTAGTCGCCTACGGACTACGGTATTTTTTTAGAACTTAGAAAAAAGATGCTGCAGCCAATGAGCAGCCGGCGGGAGCTGGTTGCAGGACGACTCAACCTCCGCAGACAGTTTTTAATGTTTATCAGACAATAACTACTCAAGATTTTGCTTTAATTTTCGGGACAATAAGGGCCAGATTCGGGATTCAGGACAACAGTTTAGATTTCGGGACTGTCCCGAATTTTATGGGATGTCTGGTCATCCTACATATAGCTGGATCGATATTATTTCCTCTGCTGTAAGTAGGACCCTAAACTTTTCTTGACTTCATCAGAGCATGCCTCACTTGTGGTTGGCCTCTCCACTCTTGGCTCATTACTCTTCCTTTCCTTCACTCCTCCTCCTCCTCCCTTCCTCCTGCATGTCTCCACATGGCCTCCGGCCGTTCCAGGCATGGCTTCCATTTTGATGTCAGCTGCAGGACTGGGAGTTCGTTTCTTGACCGCCCCCTTCTCCCAGAGTGGCTCCAGCAGGCACACCAATGGCCAGCCCAGCTCCATTAAGAGGCCAAAGAGACAGTCCCGGACAGGTAGTTAAGCACCACCAACCAGCCCGACCGAACCTACCCTCCGCTGGCCTTTTAATTGCTGTTTTGAGGTCGACCGATAGTGAATTTTACCGATAGCTAGGTTGGACCACACCGGCCCGATACGGATTAATCAACAGATGGATTTTTAAAATGAATACTGAATGAAAACTACAATTGTGCTCTACTAGTAACCCCCCCCCCCCAAAAAAAAACCTTGTGAACCATACTTTGTAAATAATTTAAATATCAATTATATATTAATCATTGAAGTTAGTTATTAGCTTTTTAACTAATGTTAACAGAAGCAACTTCAAAATGTAAAAAATCTATTAATAGATGTTGAAATTAGCACACTCTATATTAAAGATCTACACAAAGGCCATAGCAGGAAATCACGTACTGTGCATATACATTGTGTGTATACTCTCACTCTTGAAGTGGATCTACTCTAGAACACATGATGGTTATCTAATAATAAAAAATAAATAATAAAATAGCAGTGCCGCATCTAGGAGAACTACACACACACCGAACGTGTTGCATTTAGTTTAAGAGGTGGTCCATCTAGTCCAATAAATTAATTGCGTAGTAATGATATGAAATCATGCTCTATAGTGTACCGTTTACACCCCGTTCTGTTGTCTGTTTTAATTGCGCATCTTAAGTGTCCCGCTCTGTGCAGTGCGCAGTGTCATGTGTCAAAACAAACAGCACGTGGCGTCAGCGATTCAGCTCTAGATGCCTCTCTCGTTCCGTCTAATGTCAGTGGACCCTTCTCAGCCGATCCAGCAACGGACTAAACCCGGAAAAACTATCGGTATGGATTTTTGTCAATAATTTCCGCAATTAACTATCGGTGCCGATTAATCGCAAAACCGATACATCGGTCGACCTCTACTATCTTCCCTACCATTCTACTTTCAGTTTCTATTGTCCTCAAGGGTTTTGGTACTTCAGCTTCATTCCGACTTGCTCCTTTCGGTCATTGCAAGATTTTTGTTTCGCTATTTATCACTTGCTTCGGCTGCCATGTTTTCACCCATTTCATGTTTATGCCGTCACGTTCACATTGTGTTGCTTCCATCCTCCCGATCACACATTGAATGCCCTATTGATGGTATTCGGCTTGTCACCTGCCTGTTCACCTGTGGGACACTGCAGACAGATGTCTGCTGGGGGTTTATGGAATAACAATTGTTCTGTTTTTTCTTTCACTCTAACCCTACATAACCTGTGTTGTTGTTTATGCCATTTATTTCAACGTCTGTAACACGGAAGGAGGATATTAGGTTCAGACTGACACTCACAAGCAGTGCTAGTTTATAGCTTTAATATTCAACTTACTAAAACATCCTAAACACATTTTCTGTATTGAACTGGCTGTTGCAATGTTGTCTGACAACTCTAAAAACTAACACCAGGAAGTGTAATCTTTAAAGTGTGTGCTTTTATACAACATGATAAAGGCTGATAAGTATCTAAAATTAACTGTTTAAGAAAAGCCATTTATATAACACACATATTCCTGTCTTTAAATTCTGATTGGATGAGCCACTTTCAGAGCCTTTGTAAAATGACTGATAAATGCACGTGTTCACATTATTTGAGTTCTTACACTAATAAACAAAGTTACTTATCAAATAGTTTTTGATATTTATTAGTTGTATTAGTTCATTTAATTATAAAATGAAACCATTTATCTTGCAATGTTCTTATTTTCATAAGAGCAGTAAATCGTATGTGGCTGTTTACCTGAGAGTTTTAGAAAATAATGTTAGCTAATTTAATTTGCTAAGATCCATACATTTAACTGGTGACACTTTACAGTAGGGTCCCATTGGTTACCTGAATGTTGGCTTTAGAAAGCATTGACATTGTAAAGGGATGTTAATTGGATGTCAAAAAACCCCATGAAATGGCTTGAAACGTGAACTTTGGGTGTGACATACTGAAGAAAAAACAATTTGAAACAAAATAATTTGCTTTTGTTGAGTCACAGCCATGTTTAAATTGTCTCACATTGGTGTTATAAGAAGGAAGGATTTATTTGATTGGCCAAAAATCTGTGTAGTAGATGAATCATTAATAACCGAACACACAGCCTAGCTGACAGACATATATAGCGCTACAAGCCACAACACTGTACAAGGCATCTTTAACTAAATGTAATCATGTCATAACATTTTATTTGGAGTGCCACTTATTGGACTTGTGAAGTTATGCTCTGTCTTATTTATGTTCTTAGCACCAGCTCAGAAACCAGAAGATGTCATTAAGAAATACATGGAGGAAGTGCCTGTGGTCCCAGATGAGGTATATTTCAAGTTCACAGTTCAATAAGACTTTTTGTACTAGCATAAATGGTTGAATTTCAACAGGACAATGGTGAGGTTTTACCCCATAATTAAATAGAATTAAATCTTCACTTAAAGAAAATAATGACCTTTTATGGATAATTTTTACATTTATTTTCATGACTATTGTGCAGGTTTTCTTGTGGAATAATGCAGAAATCTTATTGGTCCTATTATATAACCTTGACATATTTTTATGCTATTCATCTATATGTTCAAAGCTTCTTCTGGAAATATTATCCATGTCCTGTCCTATGAGATGCGTGACATCTGGCTGTGTGTTTTCAGGACTGTATTATCTGTATGGAGCGCCTGTCCTGCCCGTCTGGTTATGAGGTCCCAGCTGAGTGCTCTCAGTCTCTTCAGCCCAACACTGTGGGCAAACTCTCAAAATGTGGTCACACTTTCCACATGCTCTGCATGCTGGCTATGTACAACAATGGAACCAAGGTGTGCAATACCTTACCCACACGGAATTGGGAATTAATCAAATAAAGCAATTATTTTAGTTAAGTGCAACTAATATGAATAACTATTGTAGGTTTCCGTGAATGCATTAAAGATTGGTACAGTTAATACCCAAAATAGGTTTGGAATGTGAGTTTGGTGTAAATAATGACATCAAAAATACAGTAATGCTGTAAAATATTGTTACAATCGAATAACCGTTATCTATTTGAATATTTTAAAATGTAATTTATTCCTATGATGTATTTTAAGCATCATTACTTCAGTCTTCAGTGTAATGTAATTCTTCAGAAATCATTTTATGCTTATTTGGGGCTCAAGAAACTTTCTTATTATCAGTGTTGAAAACAGAGGTGCTGCTTAATATTTAATGGTAACGGTGATACATTTTGTATAGAAAGTTAATTAATTTGAAATAGAAGTCTTTTATAACATTATAAATGTCTTCACTGTCACTGTTGATCAACTGAATGAGTCCTTGCTGAATAAGTGTTAATTTCATTTATTCATTCATAAAAAAAAAAAATTAAAAAAAAAAACCTTACTGTGCGTTCACACCGCTGGCGTCGAGAGCGTCAAAGCGGCCGGAAGTTATTCATTTTCAATGTAAGCCGGCGTTAAGGAGCGTCGCGGTGTGACTTGGCCGTTGAGAGCGTCGTGAAGAGTTGAAATCAAGGCAACATTATGGTAATGAGCTATGACGCGGTTGGGCAGCAACCAATCGGAACGTAGAAGTCCACCGCTTGAGAGGATTCCAGAGAAAGCAGCTCCGACCACATTAGTTGCCAAGCACAATGGAGGTCAGGTTTGATTATTGCTGCTTCAAGTTTGCAATAATCTATGAGGTGTCCCTGTTTGCGTAAAGTGATAAGTTGATCAAGGTGTCTGAGATTTGTTCATTTTAAGTAAAGGATCTTAATATTTCGTTCACAGCAATATTTAATGAGGTTAACTTATAACGTTACCCTCCTTGGGCTTAGTCTGCACGAGATCAACAAGCTTGTTTGCTTTGCGGCCACTTTAAATACAAAATAAGCATTCGATCTACGTCAGAGCGTCTGAGCGCTCTCGAATCTTTCTGCAGCGTCGTGAGCAGAGCGGCAAGAGCGATTTTTGACGCCCTTGACGCCGGCGGTGTGAACGCAGTTACTGACCTCCAACTTTTGAAACTCTTTGTATATAATCCATATCTGGAATTGCTCCAAAAATGCCAATACAGGTTAATGCAATTCCAGGAATTACTTGATTTTCTTAGTTCCCTAATATTTTCATGTAAACCATTCCTTTCAGCTGAACTCATTTTCTCTAATTATCACATTTTGTCACATTACAGGATGGGAGTCTTCAGTGTCCCTCATGTAAGACAATCTACGGAGAGAAGACCGGCATCCAACCAAAGGGCAAGATGGAGATTTACAGTATCCCTCAGTCTTTACCTGGACATCCAGACTGCGGCACGATACAAATCATTTACAACATCCCGCCCGGAATACAGGTCAGACTTGGCATGACTTGATATAGTGCTGCTACTGTTTTATATTTATTTACACCATGATTCATTTTTATTCTTAACAATAACCTTTTACGAGAGGTCCATATGAACCAGCCAAATGTGTTCTTCCAGCAAACTGACATCAGCATCCAACTGTGTTTGTTAGCAGCATATGGTTTTGTCCTGGCCTCGGCCCACACTAAGCACTCATCTTAATGCACTCTTTATCTGCAGGGTCCTGAGCACCCAAACCCGGGGCAGCCGTATACGTGCAGAGGATTCCCTCGCTTCTGTTTCCTTCCTGACAATGACAAAGGAAGAAAGGTAATGGAGGGTTATTGACCCAGTTCAGATAAAGATTTATGCCATGCTCATTTGTCAGAATATTGAATCACTAGTCCTTTTCATACGGTAGACCTGTTAAATTACTGTTCAGTTGCTGAATCAACTGTTCCAGTACTACGTATTACACAAGGTTTGGCTTTCCATGCTACCATTCACACACTTGACACCAACATGCCATTAAAATGTCATTGCCTGTAAAAAAATACAGCAGGCTAGAACTAGTTAAAAAAAATGGCCAGGTGCTAGAGTTTTAGAATTGAATGCCCTGTACATGTATTGTGATTTATTTTTGCAAACACACAAAAAAAGGTACATGGTCCACTGTCAATAATGAAGTGATGCACAAAGCACCACTCACACAGAAGTCCCATTCAAAGCAATCAGCTTTTCTGTTAGTGAATGTGGAAAATTCACGTGAAAAACTTGATGCAAAATCAGTGTGGTGAACTGTTTTGCCTTATCACAGAGATTCCTATTAAAATGAGCTTATATTAATTTCCAAGAATTTACATTTGTAATGTTGTATTTACATTTATAATTTAAAATCTCTGATTCTCTAATCGTAATATTTATTGTAAAAAAGAAAAATACAAATTTTTCACACATTATCACAAATATTCTCACAAATATATATATATTTTTTTTAATATAACTTTTCTGTACAAATAAAATATGCAATAATGACTCCAAATTATAGAGTTTTTGTAATTATACAAGAAACTCTTAGACAACAATCAATTAATAAATACTGGATAACGATGGCATGCATTGAAATACATTTACTGAATGTAATTTTCAACCCATTCTTAAGTATTCAACTAAAACCTCATCTGTGGTAGCAGTTCAACAAGTAGACGAGCTGACTTTGCAAATATCACAGAAAAAAAATACACATTTAAAGGGATAGTACATAATTTACTCACCCTCATGTCGTTCCAAACACATTTGCCTGTTCAAGACTACCATTTATCTTTTGCACCAAAATTAAGATTTTTTTTTAAAGAATCACATCATTTTTCTCCCTCCATTAAAAGCAAGTCTAGGTAATCAACATTTTCGAGCTTCAAAAAGTGCATAAGACTTTTTAAAGTAAGTTATGAATCGGGCCAATATACGATCACTTTATGTACTGTTTAAAGCTTGAAAATGTTGATTACCTAGACGTTCAATACATGAACACAAGTGATGAGAGAATATATAAAAAAATAAGTTGAACCGAATGAGTTTGAGACGCCAGAAAATTGCTTTTTAAGTTTGCAAGGTGTAAAAATGCGTATGCACAATCAAAAATGACCCATCTTTGTTATTCAGCCCTGTATGTTCACATATTTATGGGCTAGTTGTGTCTGAAATTCCCTAGAATCCTCTGCTTACATCAGAGCATCCTAACCTTATACAAGGATGAACCTTTAAGAAAATGTTTAAACTTTAGCGTTAATTGATTGTCGATAATCGCAGAACATAATTTCTTGTTTTCGTAACCTTAAGAGTTCATAACAAATTGAATAACATTGCACAAGCGTGTGAGTTTTAACAGCACGTGATTTCTCTTGCAAGAAAAACAAATCACTTCCATACTGCAGTGAAGTAACAAAAGAAATGCAGGAAGTAACGGATCACGGCCAGGTCTGGCTCAGCATTTAATTTTTTTAAGTTGAGCGTTGCGCAGTGCTGTGATTTTGCATCTCCCTCTTTGAGCAACCCCGCAACCTCTGTTCACTTTAAAACTGAGGCTCCTGATTATCTCCAGGTGCTGGAGCTGCTGAAAGTGGCGTGGACACGCCGCCTCATCTTCACCGTGGGCACTTCCAGCACCACAGGGGAGCCGGACACCGTCATCTGGAACGAGATCCACCACAAGACTGAGATGATGTCCAACGTCTCCGGCCACGGATACCCCGACCCCAACTACCTGGACAATGTGCTCTCAGAACTGGCATCACAGGGCGTGACGGAGGACTGCCTGAAATGAGACCCTCAGTGCCGGGTGCTCAAGGTTCAGCCATGTGTGTCCCATCTACTGTAGAGCGAATAAAACTTGATGAAAAGGAAAACTAGAGTTACGCTGTCGGTTGGATGTATGCGAGTGTAGTTGAACGCAGCGTTCCTCATCCATTTCCACTCTTCGGCTGAGTCTAGAATATTAACGCACATGTAGGGTCACTGGCTTCATGGTCATCTTTACTTTTTCCGTATTGTAAGGCAGCTACAGATGGTTCTGTGGGAATGGCTCAGTTTAATGTTTATTATTAAATTGGTGCCCAAATCTCGTGCCAGGAGGAAACTCGCCAATGTAGGCATCCATCTCAACACATGATTCATCATGGGGCTATGAAGTCTTTCCTGACATACTACATTACAGTAGAGCATCTGCGATTATTATCAATTTACTATTGCTGGGAATCAAGCAGACATGATTTCTTTAAAAGCAGTATGAAAACAGTAAAAATTGCACATCAATGCAAGTCATAAATCGTTACTAGTACTTTGAAACGTACTGCTACAGAAATGAAAGGCACTTTTACAGAATTTGCAGTTGTTGGTTGATTTTTGTTTTGGTGATTGTGTTCATTTGCTGCTATTACTTTCCTTGGTTTGTTTTTTTTGTTCAATCATTAGGGACTTACATTAGGGAAAGTCCATCCAGAAATGTAAATTGGGTCATAATTTACTCTCACACATGTTGTTCTAAACTTGTATGATTTGCCTTTTACTAAGAAAGGAAAAAGAGGGGTTTTTAACCAAATAGTTTCTGTTACCATTGACTTACAGGACAATGTAACAATGTAATTTATTTTGGTTTCCAGCATTCTACAAAATGTCTTTTATGTTCCACAGAAGAAAGAAGTTTGGAACGGCATCGAGTGATGGCAGAATTTTAATTTTTGCGCGAACTGACACTTTGATTTTTGAATTCCACGCAATCCGTTTCTATTGCAATGAGCCCCATTTTCTTTTGAATGTACGTGAATGTTATCTATTTAAAAAAGCAAGACTTTCAACAGCGTAGCATCAGTACTTAATGTTTTTTTTTTTTTCCTTTTCTTTTTTTATTCAATGCCTATTTAATTGTAGTCCAGATCCTGAAAATAGGTGTAGAAATGCAATTCCACAGCGTTATCATTGAGTTGCAGTATTAGATGGTGCCACAGAGACAATCAGCAGTGTTCATTACCACTGCGGGTCTGGAGACATTCATCCATCATCTCATATTCCACAATATGGGATATTTGGTTTTACAGTGTATGCAACTGTATATATAAATATATATTCAACTTCTGATCAGCAATAAACATTACACAATATAACTTTTTTCTGTTTCTTTTTACTGAGAACACTATGAAACAATATAAATCTCATTAAGGCATCATCAGGCATTTGGTTGCAACTGTAATGCGTTCAGAAAATCTACTTTAAATTACTTAAAAACTACTTTTTGTTGGCTTATTATTTTAAAAGTCCCAATGTTTCCTAATTTTTTTTTCACTCTGTAATTAAGGCAGTACATCAAATACTATCATATATCATTTTTATTATTATTATTATTATTTGCATTACAGTAATGAGTATAAGATTTACTACTATTGCCATGAAATGTAAGAAATTAATACTTCATATAGAAGGGCCAACTTTATAAAAAAATAATAACAGCAAATAACAACAAAAGATTCATATTTCAAATAAATGCTATTCTTTAGAATTTTGTATTCATCAAAGAATCCTAAAAAATACATATATCATGGTTTCCACAAACCGTACTGATTTAATAATGAGAAAATGTTTCTTGAACACCAAATCAGTATTTTAGACTGATTTCTGAAGAATCACGTGACACTCAAAACTGGAGGAATGATGCTGAAAATTCAGCTTTCAGCCAGCACAGGAATACATTATATTCTAAAATATATTAAAACAGAAAGCAGTTATTTTAAATCGTAATAATATTTCACAATATTAGGGTTCATATTATATTTTGATTAAAAAATGCAGCCTTGCTAATCATTCGAGACTGCAAAAACATAGAAACATTGCTTTATATGTTAATACAATATACTTTATATTTTTACTTTCAGCATGAAAAATGACCTGCACATGTTGTAGACATACATACAGCCTTTCAGTATTTATACCTACCATACTTGTAATACTTGAAGGTGAATGAAGTCTCCCAGCTGGAATGCAATGTTCAGTCAGCAGAGGACAGTGTTGCTCTATGAGACTGCAGCACATCCACATCACAGAGCTGCTGCTCTTATGCTCTTATAAAGACGAATGCTTTTCACCTGCAGAGTGAGATTCTGTTCTTCACTTGTGAAATGAAAGCTGCAAACTGTCGCAGATATGCTCAGAAATTCACTGTGCCACCTTTCAGATCTAAACTAGTGTTTTAAATGGAAAAGTTAATGACTTTCTACAACTCCTCCTTATTCCTGTTGGTTAAGAATCCTTTAACATCTCTATGCTTTCTTTAACTGATGTGCACCTGCAGCACAAAATGGTTGCGAACTTGCCACGGTATTAATTTTACTATGTAAATGTCCAAAATGAGCTGTCTTTATAAAACACCCGATAAATAAGCAGCCTTTGATTGTAGGTAAGAATAAATCACTGGTAAGTGCTAATGCTGTAAGATGCTAAATGCAAATGTGAAGATCAAACAAGATTAACAAGAGAATAATGCTGATGCACAGCGAACACACTTGTTCTCCAATGTCTCAAGTGTTGATTCAGATCACAAGTATGCAATTCCTTTGAAATCTTGAGTCCTTGTTACTACTGGGCAGTAATATTCAAACCTGGGCAAAATAAGTGATTGCATGACAATTATAGCATCTTTGAGCTTAGATGGGAGAATGCGATCTTTGTGCACATTTGCATCTCAAATGATGAGTCTGAATAACACAAGTATTTGGAAACTTAAAGGGATACTCCACCCCAAAATGAACATTTTTTTTATTGAGCACTTATCCCCATGTTGTTCCAAGTTCGTCTTCAGGACACAGTTTAAGATATTTTGGATGAAAACTGGGTGGCTTGAAACTGTCCCATAGACTGCCAAGAACTGTCAAGGTCCATAAAAGTATGAAAAGCATTTTCAGAATAGTCCATCTGCCATCAGTGGTTCATCCATAACGTTACGAAGCAATTCACACATTCTTGTGGCATGGCTGACACAGAAGAGCATACACAACATAAAGTGATATGAGAGAATCACAAAGGAGACTGTTGACAAAGGAATTGTTTAATAAAGTCATTATTTTAATATTTTATTTGCATACAAGAAGTATTCTCGTCGCTTATGGTTGAACCAATGATGGCAGAAGGACTATTCTGATGATTCTTTTCACACTTTTCTGGACCTTGAAAGTGTACGTTTCTTGGCAGTCTATGGGACAGTCACAAGCCTCCTGGTTTTCATCCAAAATAATCAAAAAATCTTAAATTGTGTCCCAAAGATGAAAGAAGCTTTTACGAGTGACAACCAAATTGTCATTTTGGGGTGGAGTATCCCTTTAAGTCACATAAAAAATAACAAATATATATATATATATATATATATATGTGTGTGTGAATGAAATCGAATATTGTGAAGAGCTGTTTTTGACCATACTCTGAAAAAAATTGTGTAGGATTTACTTTGAAATAATTTTCACTCAAGATTTGCAAAAAATGGCAAGTAACATTGAATTAAATTCGGAAATTTGAAATTGAAAGACTGAAATAGTATACTTTAATAATCTTTTAATAATCTCAAAATAGCATCAAACAAGATTGGCTTTCATTGTATGGACCAAAAAACACTGAGGCCTAATCTTAAATTAAATTATTACCTTAAATTAAAACCTTCAGTTATCTTCATCAATATCCTTCAGAAGACAGAAAGTTAGATCTGTTGAATTAACAATATTAAATTTTTGGTTGAATTAAGTGACCAAGTACTTTTTGGGCATTTGAATCACATGAAGATATGGTGTGGATCAATCAATACTGTGAGAAGATTTCCTAAAAATGGGTTACCCCTCGTTCTACTCCAAACAAATACTCGAAACACAACACTTCTCATGCCAACTCATTTTGTAACTGATTTACTGCCTGTTTATTGTATTCACTTCCTCTATATGCATGAGAAATCCTCTCTTTTGCTTATGAAAGCTCCCGCACTTTCTCCCTCCCTCTTTTTTTCTTCTTCTTCTTCTTCATAACTGGTAATGAGACCCTCTCTGACTCCATCTTATTAGAAAACATCTATGCTGTTTGTTGTGTGTAATTAAAACAAGGAGCGAAGGGTGCTGTGATGAATTTCCTTCACTGAAGTGTGTCCCACTGCACGCCCACAGGCTCATCTTCTCCTAAAATGGGCTCTTGCAGAGGTTTCTGAAAGAAATGAAAGAATATTATTCGATCGTATATGCGTTTTACTGCTGGTTCTTGAGATCTCAGATTAAGGAAATGGACAATTTTGCAAATTCAAATTATATTTTGCATGAAAATAATTGTTCGGTTTACTGGTGCTCTAGTGTACAGTAATGTGATTTTCTTCATGATGGTATATTTTGACCACGGATGTTACTTTTATTTAAAATTTAAATGTGCTGGTTGTGACACTTTGAATTGGTAAAGGACTTTTGTTTATTTACTACTTTTTTGTCTTACAAAAAAATAATAATAATAGATTTTCATAAATGCGAAAATCAGGTCTAGAACAATATTTCCTTTTATTTATATTTCATAATTTTGTATTTCCACTTTTTAAGATGCTTTTCAACAAGCAAGTTTGTAACTATGAGATTGAGAGAAAAGACAGAAAAAAGAAATTGCAATTACATTTTTATACTGTGGCCCCGATATACTATAAACAAAATATAAGAACGAACTGATATGATGTAATTTCGAACAAAATCAGGAACGAAGTTCGTTTTGGCAGTTCGAAACAGCTGACAAAGGCAAACTTTCTGGGGGAGTTCGTTTTGGCTCCTAAACACCTTTGAACTTCCATTAGTCCGTGGCGGTTACAAAATCAATCAGTTGGTGTGTTCTGAAACTCCACCTTCTTTGACGTGCAATTTTTTTTTCATTCAACGGACGTCCGACAGGAGGACAACAACATCTCCTAGTCACTAGCAACATGAATACACTGGAGTGTCCAATAGCTGAGCTGGCACTAATATATCCGCACCGCTACGATTGCTCGCAGACAATTAAGAGTTAAAAAAATTCAGAGAAAATATTTAAGTAGTAAGAAATTGCAACAAAGCTTGGTGTCAACAACCCGGAGTTATGCAAAAAGTGACGCAGAGAAACATCCCAGACAAGTTTTCCAAAGCCATGAAAAGAAAGAAAAAATGTAATATAGAAAGTACCATATACATTCGTTTCGAATAAATGTTCCACCATACTGCTGCTGCTGTTCTTTTAATAAGCGAATTTAAAGGGTATACAATAAATGAAATGCCAAACAAACATACAATAATAAACCTTTGTTTTTTATAAAAAATAAATCATGACACTGCATAAAATATAAAAGGTCTAACAATTTTCCAGTTTGATAAAATATATGAACACTAATACAATAAAGAAACAAACTGATTACAATATATATTTTTTTTCATTTTCAGACTTTGAGACATTCACACTTCCCATAAAAAACTGACTATGGAAATGGAATGGTTCTTTTGTATTGCAAACATGATACTTGACTCAGAACTGCTTCTAATTATTCTTATGTCTATAATATTCTGACCATTGGTGCCCATCTCACACCTAGATGGCCTACAGGTCTTCATTGCATTGTATTTTTGTTTAGGGGATACGCACGAGCGTTGCGACACGTTTACATTAATCCACGTACACCCTGCCTCCAGCAGCAAGAAGGTGTTGTAATGTTTGAAAACTGTACCGTCACTCAGTCTTTTTGAACTTCTTTTCCCCCGAAAACGAAGAACAAATACGAATTTAATTTGAAGTATAATGGAGCCTTAAAGCTGTCTTTTATAGAGATGTGAAGGATGCGGTACTACAGGTACTCAAAATTAACATTAGATTGGCAGAAACTGTTTGTTATGTACTCTTTAAACACGATCCGCATTGACAGATGGCAGTGCATCTTCAAACAGCATTGTTTTATACTAGGTACTCAAAGTGCACGAACAACATTAATGCAAAGAACTAAAGGATGCACCATTAATGGACATCCAGTTATTAAATCTCATTACACAGTGATTTAAGAGAGAAATTCTTGCTGACCGATTCAAATGAACTTGTGTCATCTGTCGCAGTCAGTGGAGGGATTATGTAGGTCAGTGGATGAATGCACAGATCAATAATTGAACCAAGTAGGCCTGTGGCATGTTGGTGTATTGGCCATGTAGCCTATTTACTCTGAATACAAGGGTTTTTAGGTTCTAATCTGCCTTAGTAGACCTTTTTCATTTGAATCATCCAAAGTATATGTTTTTAACAAGCTTTTGGAGGGCATTAATCTGTGACATGCAGTGGTCTGAAGTCAAACTCAACTCCGGCCCACACGACTCTCATGAGCTCAGTGGCAGTCTCAACCACTGCGCCATTAATCAGTGCGTCACGTTTCATCTGGAGGTGTTGACACTCCACACACCCAAATGGCTGATCACACACACCGTGTTCACATTTCCTGTGGGCTAATTGCACATTTTGCAGTGGCTCTGGTCCTGGTATGGGACTATGGAAATTAACTTCCTCTCTCGCAGTCATGCCACTATTAGTTCATCATCGTCAGTTAATAAATGCAGGCTCCGTTGTCTCTCAAAGTCTGATGAGATGACATGTAATTAATAGTGAGTTGTGCAGAATGCAGCTCAGGGGGGTTTCGGTTAGAGAGTGCTGATGTTCTTGCATTGTATCATTTTGTGAGCACTTCATTAAAACTCACACTCAAGGATATTTCAAAATGGCTGACCTGAACATTTATGCAACATGAAATCAAAGATGACTTTATTTACATGCTGGTCATATCGTGCAGGAGTCATAGTTGTTCCTTTTTGCTATCGTTGTTCATGTGTAATAATTTGCTACACCTCTGAATTAGCTTTCCTTTTTCAGTGATTTCAACAAGTTCGTTTATTTTTGTAAATCCACTTCTCTTTCCTAGTATTTAAAGCCCACTTTTTTTACAATCCAGTTAATTCAAAAAGTCTTATTACAGTCTTTTCTAAATGAATTTCCTGTTTTTTGGTCAACACGCCCACAATTATAATTAAAACACGAAATACCTTTTTGTTTCTATTTATATTTCAAAATGCTGTCATTTTGAACTTTCTATCCAAAACAGATATATTGATATTCAGTATTCAGTGACATCACTGGAGGTTGCAGAGTGCTGTTTATTTGCATAAAGTAAAGCTCACCTTTGTAACATCACCAGGGATGTCTGTTAGCATGTCGCCAGCATTCGCCAACTTTTGTTGAAATTGAATGACTTTGGGTCAATGTACGTACAACTGCAAACTACTGCTGAGATAAATGAATACATGCACTCCTGCTTGCCATCAACACTCTAAATTCACTGCACGCATGCACTGCTGCATTTATATAGTATATATATATATGCTGTTTATTGATATATGCTTTTTGATTTGAAACCTTTGATGCAATGAATGGCAGTGTACAGATGTTTTAACAAGAGTTGTTGTCATTTGTATAGTAACACAATTATCCTCCGGCTACTGACCAGAATATTCTGTCTACTCACGTGTCTTCTTGCCTCGGGTTGTTGTTAACCTGATTTACACAATTCCTGTTAGATTGAGCTAAGGGCTCTCATGGTGGGATCTTCTGATTCCTGAAGCCATCCATCAAATTGCCTATTGATCCCTGGCATTTAGAAACTGGGCAGGATTCTGTATTCCAGACGCAGACATTCACTTGTTTCTCTGCTTTAATAGGTAAAAGTAAGAGACTTGGATCTTTACAATGACAATGATGGAGAACAGCTGTGATTAGCGGTCCGTTCAAATTGACAGTAGTGATTGGTGGCCTTCACCCAGACTAAAATAAGCCCAACTCAAAACTGCACTGTGGCAGGCTTGTTTGATCTCCATATGTGATGCATTTAAGATTATTAATGATATTTATGTTTACAAGCACTGTGTTTTCGATTGGAATGCACAGGTGAGCGTGATTTAAAGTGTGTGTCTGCATCTTTCAATGGCTCTGTCCTTCATGCCAATGCAGTCCATTGAGTTTCTGTCTGCATGAAGATGAAACGGTAATAATGACAGCTCCCATCAATATGTTGCCCTTCAGCAAGCAGTGATGGATGAATAGCAATATTCAGCATAATTGAGAGCTGTTATCTGGTTTCGTTGCTGAACCATTGTATTATATTGCATTAAATTGAACCATTGTATTATAGTGCATTAAAAAAACTCCACTATAAGGACTTTTTTTTTTACACTACACTGGTTTGAAGACCTTTTAACCTTAGACTATGAAACCTTTAAGTTAAAGAAAAAAAATAGGAATACAGTGTTATAACAGGTTGTCAGGGTTGCAGTTTGTGCTTTTTTTAATTTCTCTAAGAGGTACACATCTTCAACTCATATGAATTCACATGTCAGAGTTAATCAAACTTGAACTTTGGAAGGCAACAAAAAAGCAAAAAACCTCTTCCAAGTGAACTTGCATTTTTGTTCTCCTGCATTCACATGAACATGTATTTAAGTCAGTGGAACAAAACGTGTAGTGGACCATCCCTTAAGTTTTGTAGTGTTCATGCAAACTAAAAGTTGTAGTGTTAATGCAAATTAAAAGTTGTAGTGTACCAAGGCACAATGCTTATTGCGATATATTGGATGGGAAGTGCACTTCAATGTTCCGTCCATTAACTGAAAACAGGCTAGACTAATAGATTCTTGGGATTTAAGATTTGATATAGTTCCATAAAAACGAGAATCAATTAATATCAAGATATCATTTTTTTAACCCAGACCTACTTGTTTATAATGGGTTTTATTGTTTTTGTCTTGTCGTGCTTGGATACGGCATGACATGATGTTTAGGGGTGCAACATTTCCCTTAATGCACTGGATATCTGGCCAATCAGAGCACACCTTGCTTTTCAGAACATGTTTCAGAAAGGTGGGGCATAGAGGAGCAACAATAGTAAGCATTATGTGGAAAATAATTAGTTTTTTTAACCTTAACCTGCATAAACACATTGCATAGCACCAAATACGGAAAATAATTGTATTTTTAGTAACAACATGTAAAGATCATGCTCTATGAAGATGTAAATATATAAAAAAAGTAATTTTTGATTAGTTATGCATTCCTAAGAACTTCATTTGGACAACTTTAAAGGTTCTTTATAATCCGTAATTCTTTTTTATAATATAATATAATGATCCAATTATTTTTTTGGCACCATCAGATTCCAGATTTTCAAATAGTTGTATCTCGGCCAAATATTGTCCGATCATAATAAACCATACATCAATGGAAAAGCTTATTTATTCAGCTTTCAGTAGATGTATAAATCTCAATTTTGAAAAAGGGTCAAATGGTCCAGGGTCACGTATACAATAAAATACAACAACAATAATAAAAGTAATAATATAATTTATTACATTAATGAGAGGGTGGGGTAAGAAATTTCCTTTGTTAAACAAATTGTGTTAATAGTCCATTTCTATTATGAAATAGACTTCCTATTCCTATACCTATTCCTCTAATTCTTATTATATAACATAGAATATTTAACTATTGTCTGAAAGCAATACCCCCCCCCCCCACAATTTTTTTTTTAACCTACAGGAATAGAAACAGATGTTTCCTTAGAAAGAATTGACATTGTTTTGAAAGATAAGCATGCATGATGGTCATATCAAAATAAATGCATACGCAAACAACAGCCTCTTGACTTTAAGGACAATAATTATTCACATGCTTATTATTATAAAACAGTTTAATGAGCAGTTATTAATATGCTACAGAATTGTAGGTGGATGTTTTTGAAATATATGTGTAGCTTTTTTCAACAAATGTTTTTTTTTTTTTTTTGAGAAAACTATAAGCCACTCAGGGTTGCATGTTTTGAGTATAGGGGTTTTCACTAATATCCTTTTATGACTTTCTCTATAACCTCTCATGACTTATTACTTTATGTAACACTAATTTCTGTTTTGGAGTAATTAGCACCCTGATGGACAACCTAGTCTTATTGAGAAAACTGACAAATAGACTAATTACAGCACATTGAACAATCATTAAGATGTTAGTATCACAAGTGTGATGCAGTTTCAAAACACAATGTGCTGAAATGAATGGTCTGATCCAGCACAGTGGCACAATCAAATCTTTTTATTCCCTCTCTGAATAGACAACAAGTACTGCGGCTCATTGCTCCAATGTGCGTCTTTGACTTGGAGCGTGTGACAGCCTCTCTGAGAGACGCAGTGGAAACATCGAGCTTCAATGACAGTAAAAGAAATCCCAGCCAAAATGCTATATATAACGTGCCACGAAGAATGGGTGGTTAATGGATTCTGGCTAATAAGCCTTAAGATTGCAGCAACAGCCAAATATCCTTGAAGCTCATCCTGTGTCCCGGTGAATTCTCTTGGAAGAATTCTTGGTCTGTACCTTATGCTCAAAACAGCATGAATAAAATCTTAAGTGGCTCCAAACTGGGTCCACTGTCATCCTCACAATAGGACATCTGCCTGCATTGCTCGGTGCCTCTACAAACACCCCTTATCTCGGAAAGAGCTGCATTTCTGTACCAAAGTAAAGAAGAACTTCTAGTGGCTCATTCATTCCAGCTGAAATGTGGTCTTGACCTTTCTCACAGTCATTTCCTGGTTGCTTCGTCAACACAGAAGAGAGATAGAGGCAAGACTGCGTTGGCAGATAGTGCTTCTGCTGAGAGATGGCAAATCAACGATGGACAGTTGGGTCGAACTTGTGCGTTTTCAAGCAAACAACTCAGACTATTTTTCCCCCTTTCCACCCGATACGAGAGCAAACAGGGTTAGAGCGGGACACGGTGCTGACACGCTTCAGTCCTGCAACCTTAAGCACTCCTAGGGGCCTGTTTTGGTTTCTCATGCTCTGGCAAGATTTGCTTTTTCCCTCTGAAAGTACCATTTGGAAAGGGGAAAATAGTATTAATAAAATATTAGTCATTAATCAAACATGCAGGCCTCTTCGCTAGTCCCGCGTGGTTATTGGGGAGAATATAACGCTAGTACTGCATCACTTTGTTCCCAACGAATGAACTGGCTTTCAAAATGTAAACCGAGTAATTGACTTATGCTCCCTCGACGGGGCACTATAGTAATGGATGACTTAGACGCTCTCTACAAATCCAGAAAATACATTGCTCTGCGATGCATAGTAGCATTTCCAACCTTCCAGCGAAGCGAGGCGTGATTTATACATGCGTGTGGGCTATAACGGTTGGAGTTTGTTGAAAAACCGGCAGATCACATCCAATCAGGACTGAGGAGGAGAAACTCCAGGGCCTCGTTTCTTATCACGCACCTAAGACTCTAAAAGTGTTGTTTGAGATCTGAGTGGCTCATTAACAACTTGAAGGTGAGAAACGAGTTTCACAACAGTTTTGCTCAGTCGGTTGTTAGGAGCTTATTGATTTCAGAAGCTCTGCGCTCTTTTCCGCCATATGCATTGCCTTGAATCAGCATGAGTAATAAATGCCCCTTATTCATCATTACAAATCAAATGCTCACTCACATTTGCATACACTGCCTATTCTTATTAGCACACATGCTGCCATTCGTCTCCGGCAATCTCCATGGAGACTGAGAGGGAAATGTTGTAGTCTGCGGCCTCTATAGGAAGAATTGCACAATCATTGGTCTTGTGAGAATTATTTATTCTCTATGATAACCACATATGAGTAGGGCTGATTTCTTACTGTAGAGTTGGTGTATTTGTTTGTGGTCATTATTTGCGATTGTATTGGAGAGCTGTAAGCCTGTGAATAAGTTTCACTCTCTCTTGCGAACACTGGTTTGAGAATAACATCAAAACAGAGAACCATTTCCCGCATTAACGTCTCAGTATAATGCAGCTGGGACACCAAATTTATTGCGGATCTCTGAAGATTGTCTCATCATAAACTAATAATGAATTCCCGCCCTGGGGTATTACTGCAGATAGGCTATAACGCTTTCCTGTGCTAAATGCATTGGTGAAACGGTGAAAATGTATTTCACACATTTATATTTAGCAGTTTGCATCCAGCTGAGCCATTTTCTAGAACTCATTAATTTAATAAGATGTTCCAGTTGACATAATTGAGTGAAACCTCAACCCTTTTTTGTCCAGATACAATCTCCTGTAGTGCGATAGCAGTGTATCCACAGCACATTTTCCCAGTATATAGCCTGTTGCGGATGGTAATTAGTTCTTATGGGGACGTAAGCTATTTTCAACATTTGCAGTGATTTTATTCCTTTCCGAATCCAGAATCTTGGTTGTTTTTTCCCACCACCTGCGTAAAAATCCCCAGCCAAATAACCTACTGTTTTTTTTTTTTGATAAACACCAAGGTCTTGTGATAATTTAATTGCCATCCAAATGTACACCTTTGAGTTTACAAGAAGAAATCGATTCGAAATTCACTGTTTAAATCCTTTTTGACCACTGCTGAACCCCGTACCGTAACTGTTGCACCTTGCTGTAATTTGCATGCACGTTTATTACTGAAATGCAGAAAGAGTGTGGAAGATCCCAGCGGGAGCTGTTAAGAACAAAAAGAAGAAAGGGAACCATGTAAACTTAAACCTGTAAACATTTGAAATGGAGCATTATTATGGCAGAGATGCAATACAATTTTAAAATACGTATTATATACAATTATATACAAAACAATATAAATATATAAACCAAGCAGTTTTTGTTTATCTCATGTAAATAAGAGGTTACATTTAAGTTATCCACACTTCAATTTAATAATCAATTAATAAATAGGATATTAATAAATAGTAATTTATTTTTATTATTCCAAGCATATGACATTTTATTTATAGCAGACCGGCGTGTTACTGACCACACCACATTCACAGAACTTGCTTCTCCACTGTGAATAAATCAATATCCAAATCCATGAGACAAACCAAATCCATTTTACAGAGATCCACATGAGAAGCAATTACTGTCCGAAAAGGGCTTATGTATGCATTCCCTATATATATCAAACCCATGACCTTGGCTATTAGTGCCATGCAGCACATAGGTATTTTATCCTGCCTGCATACTGTATAAAGTGTAAAGTAATACACAGTACACACAAACATTGCAGATTAAACTAGCATGGGTTTACAAGCTGGATCAACATTTGTGGCATAATGATAGATAATCAACAAAAAAACCTTGGTTACAGTAACACAGAATGGTAGCCCAGATGAGGCTCAAAAAAGAGTTTAAAAGCAGAAATATAAAGCATGTATTTTTTCCCTGCTGAAGAGATTAAGATAAGATCAATCTGAATTTCCATCCTGGACCAGAGTAGTTTAAACTGGTTAGGTGCCTAGTGGAGACACTAACACAACCGTATCCAAATCATGGTGTAAACCTGTGACTAGCAATTGTCTTTTCAGCAGTGTCTCGGCGTCTGTGTCCATTTTCCTTTATTTTAATATATCTCTAAAGCGAATTGCTGCATTTATATAGCCCATGAATCAACAGCTTGACTCCTGCTCAGTAAAGCCATGAGTGTGTGTCCCTTTGCTGATAAGCTGAAATATGTGAAGTGTGCTGAAGCACTAGTGCCTTTCACTGTTCTGACTACTCCAGCATGCAGGCCGGATCACATACTTATCTGTACACTTCCTTAAGACAGATATGCTAATTAAATCAAACCATAACAGAGGGAGACTTGATAAATCATGTGTAACAAATTTTCAAAAGCTTGTTGAACAGGTAAAGAGTGTGTCCATGTCTGCAAGCTTCCATCTGTGTGCTAGTGGACTCCAAAAGTTGGCAAAATAAACTTTTAGCAGATCTTTTTTTTTTATTATTATTATCATCTCCCCTATAAGATAATGTTTCAGAAATATTGAAAACATATTTTCATCCGAGAAAATGCTCACTAGAATGAGTATGTCCCTTCCCCTAAATTATACGAACCCCTAAATATGAAATTATAAAACCCCATGAATATGATTATAAACCCCAAACTTCTTTCAGTTATCAATCATACGATTAAACGCTAAAAACCCCTAAATATTATAAAAATACAAATTCCCCTTAATAATATTAAATTATATTATAGTGTATTTATAAAACATATGGCTAGCTAGTAATTAGTAACAAAAGTGTCTATGATTGTACTTCATTTAAATTATTTATTTATTTTTGCATATAAACCTTCAAGTATTTTTTTTTTTAACTTTTTAAACGTATTTTCTCTTCCAAGAAAATGGACCAGAAATATTGCTAACAGATTTTCTTCCAATAAAATGCTGTCTAGAATAACAATGTCCCTGTATATGTCCCTATATATATATATATATATATATATATATATATATATATATTTTTTTTTTTTTACATTTTAAATTAAAACATTACATAAAAAACACTTGTAGAAATTGCAAGTAATAAATGTATATATGAATGCACTAATTTTCTATTTGTAAATCCATTAATTAATAAAATGACTGCTGATTTAAATGAATCACATGCATCACTCATTTGTTGAAAAAAGCTACACACAGATTTCAAAAACATCTGCCTACAATTCTGTAGCATATTAATAACTGCTCATTAAACTGTTTTATAATAATAAGCAGGTGAATAATCATTGTCCTTAAAGTCAAGAGGCTGTTTTTTGCGTATTCATTTATTTTATTTATAAAGATATTTATATTAAGAAACGAATGTTTATCTGACCCTAATATGACCATCATGCATGCTTATCTTTCCAAACAATGCCACTTCATTCTAAGGAAACATCTGTTTCTATTCCTGTAGGTTTAAATCATCAGGACATCTCATCGTAAACAACATGTATATATATATATATATATATATATATATATATATATATATATATATATATATATATATATATATATATATATATATAAAATACAGTAGTGGCAGCAAAGTGAAGGAAAGGACATATTTTATCTGACAGACCTATCAAATGTTTGTTAAAGGGTTTTTTCACTGCTTATGGTTCCCACTACTGTGTTGCATAATACAGATATGCCTATTCTTTATTGTATCTGTCATACTAACCCCCCACATATCTTTGTATATGTCTAACTACACTTGATCATGTGGTCTCAATTCTCCAAATGTGTTGTCCATTGCCCTGCTTTTCTGGGCTCGTCTAGTTGTTTGTTACTTTGCACACCATCTTGTAGATTTAGAAGATGTTATGATGCCCTACAGCAGAGCGGGGCTCGAGGACACTTTCTCCATTATCAGTCATTGTAACACCTGCAGTTCATCTGCGGGGAACCGTTTACAGGAGCTTTAGAACAAACGGCCTGAGATTTAGTCCTCTATTGTGTATGTAGTCTGGGAGATTCTTGTCTATTGTATCTTTGTTATCCCTAAAGCGAAAAAGAAAAGGCATCTCTTTTGTCCTTGAAAACTCATTTCGTTATTAACATCTAAAATTGCTTTTGAAACCTGTGCTCAACTATTCATTTCTTCAAACATGCTTTGTGCATAAATAATGTATTAATAGCTTTTTTTTGAGCGGTGGACTTGGGCTCTTTTCACGAGTGAGATTGTATTTTGATTGGCCATTGTAAATTTTAGGTCATTTAGATAAGCTTATTAAAATCCAAGGGAATCAGGCTGCAAAACATCTTTTTGTTTTCCCTTTTGTGTCGCATATGCCCTATATTAAATACATTGGCCAGCTGGCCTCCATAAATGACTAATTCAAGAAACAAATCTCACCGAGCAAAGGATGTTATACAATGGCTCACTGTTAAAGGAATTGTTCACCCATATGTGAAAATTTGCTCAATCATAGGCCCCAAGATGTAGATAGATTTCTTTCTTTGTTGGAATAGATATTGAAAAATTCATCACTTGTACATCAATGGATCCTTTTTAGTGAATGGGTGCCATCAGAATATGAGTCCAAATAGCTGATAAAAGCATTACAATAATCCACATGACTCCAGTCTATCAGTTAATTTCTTGTGAAGCAAAAAGCTGAGTGTTTGAAACAAATAAGGTATTTTAACTTTAAACTGCTGCTTCTGGTCAAAATCGTCCATAAATCCACAATAACACTTCCTTTAGTCAAAAAGTCAGAGAAGACAACCTTTTCAATGGAGCCCAGTGGCAATGTTGTATATATATACAAACAGCATCAGAAATATCATTGCCTTGGGGATTTTGAAGATGCTGAGGTTCACACTTTGGAAAACAGTGGTCTTTGAAATAAAATGTGTAGTTATTATCACTTCATTCAGCTGAAATAGACAGGATGTGTGAAACGTGACGACTGCGAAAACCAAAAACTCATTGGATGAAGCAGGAATAATGACTTATTTACATGCCGCAGAGTTTCAAATGAAAACCTACATTCTCCAAAATCAGAAGTAGCCTCGGCTGACCATACGGCACAGTACATCATTTTGTCCTTGACAGACATCTCTGTTGAAAGAAATGTAATTATTCTTTCGAAAGAGTCTGGTCAAAACTGTCTAGACTAGACAGAATTAAACACAACAGAGTTTATAGTTCATTATATTTTGCCATTTTATTAAAATTAATTAACTGTCAGCTGTCACTTTCTGTAATCGTCAGTCATAAAGTTCAAAACTATGCTAATAATGTGGCTTTTTGCTCAGTAGTTAAAAGTTTTATAGGAAGTTTAAAGGCAAAGCACAAACTGTCCTAACAGGTTTTGAGATGATCAAAGCTTAATGTCCAGGAAATGCTTTTAAAAGCCCCAGCTGGTCACAAATAGCTTTGCTGAAATTAGGCATTTTTCACAGCATGGGTCCCATGATGTGTTCTTAACACCTTCGAGAAAGCACTTAAACAAAGTGTGATCATTTCCAGAAATATTGCTGCCATATCAAACCAACTGACACATGAGAAGACCTTCGCAATCTCCAAAGTAAAAGTGTTTACCAGAGCTGGAGGAATCACTCTGCACTTTTACTCGATAAACTTCATTTTCTGTGCCAGGTTTCTCTCTGTACACCCAGAAGAACATTTTATTGCTCAGAGGGTTGCTCTTTCATGAAGTTGTTTTTATTATGCATATCATAGCATAGATAAAATGGCACTGGGAGAAGTTCATGAAGAAAAGTATGAGTTCATATTGGAATCTCTTTTTTTTTTTTATTGTTATAGACCTTGATGTTAAAGGAATATTTCACCCAAAAATGAAAATTAGCTGAAAATGTACTCACCCTCAGGCCATCCAAGATGTAGACGTGTTAGTTTTTTTATTGAAAGAGATTTGGAGACATTTAGCGTTACACCACTTACCGATGGATCTTCTGCAGTGAATGTGTGCGTCTCGTCTGAATCGGGAGAAAATGTCCAGTGTTTGTTTCTTACAAACACACAGCCTCTCGCTTCTCAAGACAACTGATAGACTGGAGTCATATGGATTACTTGTGATGTGTTTATCAGCTGTTTGAACTCTCATTCTGACGGCACCCATTCACTACAGAGGATCCATACAGAGGTGAGCAAATGATGTACTGCTGAATTTCTCTAAATGTCTTCAGATGAAGAACCTAACTCTACATTTTTGTATGGCCTGAGGGTAAGTAACATTTCGCTAAATTTTCATTTTTTTGGTGAACTATTACTTTATTTATTATTATTATTATTTTTTTAGACGATTAAACCTACTAAGTTTAATGTTATTGCTCTCAAAGAGACACCTCATTTGTGATTTATACATATATTTGTTTTCATTCCTGGAGGCTGCCATTTTAATGTAAAATCCTTTTTTTGTGATTTGATGCAAGTTGAGATATTGCAAAGTGCCAAGATTCTTCAGTGGAGCAGATGCAATATTTATATCAAAATGTGTTGCTATGTTTTACAGTTCAAGTACAGTTCAATTGAGTGCACACAGAATAAAACTATGATGAATTTATGAGAAGCAAACTGAGACCTCCTGTCATCAACAAGTTTGGCCCTGTATGAAAATCTCCTGTTGGTATAAAAAAGAAAATAGGCCGCTTTTACATGTGGAGAGGCACAATGCACACAAGCACAGATAGCAGCACATAGAAATGCTTGACGTGTGACATATATTGATGGCACAGAGCTAGTTGAGCAAACGTTGCAATGCAATTTGTAGATGTTTGATGTAATTACTTTGGCACCTGCCTCATAGGATCCACATCGCATAACCTGCACACGTTAGTTCTTTACTCAAGGAGCCCTCAAGGACAGCATCTCTTCAATATTCAATGACTACAGTGCAATAACTTGTTTCGTTGGAATATATATGAACATTTAATGGCTCTCAGTGGACACTGCGAGAAAATTATTGTAACCAGCCAGAAATGAAGCTATTACTGTCCAACAGAATTTTTCTTTTTCACACCAACACAAATGATCCAAGACTGACTGCAGTGTTAAAAAAACCCCACATTTCACACTTTCATTAATAAATCTAAATCTCTTCAGTAACTCCGTTTCTACGTTGTTTTTCTTGGTAATAGTGCCGCATCCTGACTATGTTGTGATTCTAGTAGACATTGTAGATTTCAAAAGCTCTTCCCCAACTATATACCTCATGACACAGCGGAGGTCTTATATCAGCCACCTTGAGAAATAAAAACAAGCAGAACGATATGAATACTACATTATGTCTGAGGAAGTTCAAATAGGACTGGCAGGTGGTGCTCATACTGATACCCACTCAATGTTGCATCATTTTTTAACTACATTTGTGGCTAAACAGAAATTTCAACCCCTTTGAACTTGCCGGCTGGTCATGGTTCAGAGGTGTTTGTAAATGTGGTTTGAACATCTAAGCAGTGATGGTGCATATAATATTGAAATTATATGAGAAATGAGAAAGGGGTTCATTTCTTCATTCAATCAGTAGTGAGCAATACTTCAGCAGTACTTTAGCTTCCACTGGGAACTTTCATAATGTTATGCTTCATTTTCATCATTGTCATCTCTAGCGTTCTTTTCTCATTAAACTCCTTGTTTAAATTACTCTTAAAAGATGTTGCATGATTGTTTTTTTGCATCAGACCAGTTAGAATTATTATCTATTGATTTTGACCATCTGTCTAGTGAAACTGCAAAAAGATATGCCTGTATATTATAAGTTAAAACAAGGCTGTAATTTCATTTTAATTAATATGCTGATTAAATTATCATTAGTTTAATTAATTTTCTGATATATAAATATTTGCTGAGAAAACTCACAAAATTTAATGAATATAGAAAAACTGTAATATTCTGAAATACTATTACAATTTAAAATAACTTTTTCATTTTAATATGTGTTCAAATATAATTTATCCTGTGTTGAAAAAGCTGATTTTCCAGCAGCCAGTCTTCAGTGTAAGGTGATCCCTCAGAAAACACTCTAAAAACATTTAAAAAAAAAAAAATCATTATCACATCGCATTTTCATTATCGTTCTTATCATTATCACATTATGTTGAAAACAGTTGTGCAGGTTAATATTTTTTGTGGAAACCATGATAAAGTTTTTTTCAGGATTTTTTGACGGCATTCACTTAACATACACTTTTAACGTTATAAATATCTTTACTGTCATTTTTGGTCAATTTAATGAACTCTAATTAAAATATTAATTTCTTTCTTTCAAAAAATAATTCAAATTAGCCTGCTAATCCCATAGTTTTGAACAGTGTAAATCGAAAACAATATTGTTGCAGACAACAGTAAATAATTCAATAGACTACAGCTTCAGACATCAGTATGGTGTTTTATTTTCATATTACTAAAAATAAATCCTTAATTAATACTTCTAGATAGAATTGCTTCAGTCCTTTATTTTGGGTAATGCGTTAGTTACATTTTTAT
Organism: Carassius auratus; assembly: GCF_003368295.1. Taxonomy (NCBI): domain Eukaryota; kingdom Metazoa; phylum Chordata; class Actinopteri; order Cypriniformes; family Cyprinidae; genus Carassius; species Carassius auratus. The sequence goes on along the minus strand of NC_039247.1, from coordinate 22,823,728 downwards.
AAACTGTTGTGCTAAATGAACAATATTTACAGCTAATAATCATTCTAAATCTTACCATTGTAAAGCCCGCCTCACTTTCATGACTGACTGAGTCTGATGGTAATTTAACTGCTGCTAATATGGTCGTGCCAACAGATTGAGGAGGGTTTGATAAATCACCTGAGGAATAAACAAGCAGAAGGTAATAGCATTTGTTGCCAACTTGCCTTCTGGTGAGATATAGGGAGAGAGAGGTCTTGAGGATTCGAGCCGAGCCGAGTCACCCACATGCTTCACGTCTCACTGGATGGACATTATCCAACTGAACGCCGGGCGAGGAAAGTCACTGACTCTCCAGTGACCAAGGACACATCTGTGACTGTCCGAACGCATTAAGGTTCTATGCTGAAAGTTTCTAAGAAGATGTCAAATTCTCCTGGTCTCAGCATCGCTCACAGTGACAACCTGAAGACCTTGGTCTCGGGTTTTATAATATCCAAACCTGATCTCCTCTCACTTCCTATTTTCCAGCTCCCATGTTAGTGTGTCATGTGTCCACGAACAGACTGAGCATGTCAGAACTGTGTCTTCATTACAAATACGGTCTCGTTCTGTGATTCTGCTATTTGAGGGAGCTGTCAGCAAGGCTTTTTCACCCATGTGACTATTTATTTGCCCTCAGCACCATCAGTAAGACATAAAAAAACCTTCTACCGCACCAAGCCAAAAATGTTTCATTTTTACTCATTTTATAGTGAATATAATTTATTCATATCAAACCCTCATTGTAATATATAGATTCACGTTTAAACTAAAAGTACCAGAATCCGTGGGTAAAAAAATAATTATTATCCAAATACTGTAGCTTTTCCAGTAACAAAGGCACTTTTAGAAAGGTGGAGCGTGACCAGACTGTACAGTATCTGCAGAGTTACACCTGAATGAACTGAGGCAATTTTCAAACATGCTTTCCTAACCCGTCCTCTTTCTCATATTTATTTTTAAATTGAATCAGTGGTGTTTGCAAGTTCATGGATATATATAATTGACTCGGCAAAAACAATATTGACCAATGACTAATTCATTATTTCAAAGGGCTAGTTTACCTTAAAATTAAAAAACTTTCATCATTCACTTACTTTCATGTCATTCTAAACCCATAAGACTTTTGTATGTCTTTGCAAAACAAATGAAAATATTTTTTATATTCTCTCATAATTTAATATCCACTGAAATTCCATGTAACTAAAACTGTAAAGCTTTAAAAATAACAAAAAGCATTATAAAACTGAATCAAGCAAAAATGCTTTTTTTTATATGATGACCACACGTTTATAAATGTGCTTGCTTGATGCAAGAACAAACCCTGTTTGATTCTTTTGTTTAAAACAAGCACAAACTTTGGTTTGTCATATTTGATGTATACTCTATGAATGTCCGTTAATCAATGATATAAGACAATAATTAATATATACATTACATACCACTTGTTCAATTATGGCTTGTTGAGAACATGTAATTACCTGAAGTTTCGAAACAGAAGAATTCCTGTTATATTTCTTATGTCTGACAGCTAATAAAGATGGACGGAGAGGGAGGGTGGTCTTAGACTTAAAAAGAATTATAGCAAAAGCCCAGACTGCTTTAAAAGGACTTCCCAGTCCTATTGACAGTGACAGGAGGAGTGAGCAGTCAGTCATCTCTGAATACGAGCAGAAGTGGATGGAGGGACTTAAGCAAGATTGGATCTGCTTTTAAATGGTAGTCTAAGCAAACAGATTAAAATCCAGAACCACAGACAATTGGTCGCCCACCAAACACAGGTCTACTTGATGTGGTTATCGTAGTCATACACCTACAGAATACCGGAGTAAAATCACATTACTGCTCCATGACCTCAGGACTGCAGCCCATGTAAATCAGTTTGCTAACTCTTAATTATCTTGTTTTCCCCTCACAGAAAGTAATGGAACTATACCAAATTCAACTGATGGAGTTTTGTATAAGATGACTATAAATATCATCATGGTTTTGATTGCTGGTTCTGGTTGTCCGTTTTTTGTTTTCTTTTTTTCCAGCATCCATAAACAGACAATATGCTAGTTATTTTCATTTATTTTGAACATTTGCATTTTTTTATTTATTTAAATAGAAATCTTCCTAAAGAATGGCTAAAAAATCTTCCTAATTAAAAACCTGATTCCAAAATAGTTGTACAAAATAAATTATTGAAATTTGAAACTTCCGCATTCTGTTTTTATTCACGATTTGCATAGTGTCCCAACTTTTTTGGAATTGCGTTTGTAATTAGCCTAAAGAAAAAAAAAAAAGAAAGAAAAAACAAAACGGCATAAAGTTTTGACCAGATAGATAAAAAATAAAATAAAATTAAATAAAAATAAGACTTTACAGTACGGTTCAATTGATTAACTATATTTAAATGCATTAACTATCAATAACTAACAATGAGCAATATATTTGTTAAAGTGTTTATTAATCTTTTGTTAATGTTGTTAATGGGGAAGTCGTGGCCTAGTGGTTAGAGAGTATGACTCCTCAGTCAATACCACGACTGAGGTGCCCTTGAGCAAGACAACAAACCCCCAACTGCTCCCCGGGCGCCGCAGCATAAATGACTGCCCACTGCTCTGCGTGTGTGTGTGTGTTCACTGCTGTGTGTGTGCACTTTGGATGGGTTAAATGCAGAGAACAATTTCTGTGTATGGGTCACCATACTTTGGCTGTATGTCAAGTCCCTTTCCTAGTGAAAATTGGTCCCCAAATTAAAGTATGACCAGAATAATATTATAAACTTCTTAAAATTTATCCTAAGAAATTTTCTACCTTCGTTCTATAAGTCTGGCCCCAAATCATAGAGATATTGGGCAAGCAAGCAACCACCCACAACAGTGGAGCATCATGGGAGGCATAAATCTTTGCATAGCCAAAAACCACTCAATTACAGAAGAAAGTGTTATTTAGTTATTTTTAAAGTATAGACTACATTTGAGATAGGCTGATGTGGTTATAACATTGCATAACATTTTCTTCTGCAGTTTGTCTTCATTCCTAGTTGCAAGATGCCTGCATATTTCCCATAATCAGATCTGTGAATCCAATTAAGTCCCTAATCTTTTTAAACACAAGATTTGCGCTGTATAATTGCAGGTATGTGCTCCATATGAGTGCAATCATAAATTAAGGACCTGCATAACTGCTGATCATTATGGTAATGTGAAAGTGAGGTTTAACTCAGGAGATCCGCAGAAGGGTCACTCCTTGAAACAGCTGTCATGTTGGTCACTCTGACCAGACCATTAACACCTCAAGCTGTGAATGCCAATTAAATTAAATTACCGATCTTTGGTTTAATAAAGCTATTAAATGCAGGCATAGAGGAACAAAAAGGAAAGGAAAATAAAGAATATGTGTGAGAGAGGTATATAGGTCTGTTCATTTAGAGAAAAGTGTCCAAAGCTTTAAATGTTTCATGCCTTGTATAGACGTGCAGACAGACAGAAGGATTTCTCTAGGTCTGTCTACTTAGACAAAGACAAGCTTAAGTGATCAAGCTTTAAATGTGTCATGGCTTTTAGAGATTGAACTTTGCAAAGCAGCAATCTCATCGGCAAGAAAGAGCAACATCCTGCTTTGATGAAAGGCTCTAGATAACATGATATACTTTGGTTGTATAAAAACGTTATTCCCCTTTCTGCTTCAAGTGCTATGTATCTTTTAATCCCCTGCCACGGATAATGCTGCTATCAACATCGTGAAATGCAAGTACAAATCCACCTGATTTAAAGGAAATCTGATATTCTTGTGATGTCATTTGAATCTCTTCTAATGTATTGCAGAGTGAAATGCCACTGTCATATTCACTCAGTAGGCTGAACAACACCATATCTTGAAAACGAATTTGCTGAATGTTCCAACTTAAGCTGTGAAATGCTGTTGACCTCCATGAAAGAAACTAAAATAATCACAAAAATAAAACAAGGAATTTAAAAACTTTGAAAATGATTAAAAAATGGATTTAAAATTAATTTAAGACAGTGTTATAAATACAGTGCAATCAGTTCGGAAAGTGCACAGTGCTCATTCAGTAAATGCACAGCTAAACAGATGAGTTTTGAGTCTAGATTTAAAAGTGGCTAATATTTTAGCACAACTGATCTCTTCTGGAAGGGGATTCCAACTGTGGGCGGCATAACTAAAAGCAGTTTCCCATTGTTTTTTGTTAACTGTTGGTATTTCTAACTGACTCGATCCTAATGATCTGAGTGGTCTGTTAGGTTTATATTCTAAGGCAAAAACACACACAGATAAGTCCATAAAAGTTCGAGATCCAAATACATATTTTATTGGGACAATACAGAAACATAATCCAAAATACTGGCAAGCGATCCAAACAAGCAGCAAAGAAGGAAACAAAGGCAAAAGAGTATTCCAAGAGACCAAAAACCAAGAGAATAATTTTATTGCTATTTTTAATTTATATAGTTATTCTATTTGTTTTTATTATTGTTCTCAGTTTAATTTTGTTATTATACTGTGCTAAGAGACAGACCAGCTTGATTGATGTAAAAGTATGTTTGAAAGCAATATAAAACCTAAATAAATACAATAATATACTGCCAAAGCTTTTGTAGTCTGTAAGAAATTATTGCTTACTAAATTATAAGCAAGGCCACATTAAATTGATCAAAAGTGACAGTAAAGACATTTAATTTGTTGCAGAATACTTTTAATTCAAATAAATCCTGTTATTTTGAAATTTCTATATCAAAGGATCCTGAAAAAAGTATAACGGTTTCCACAAAAATATTAAGCTGTTCCATCACAGCAATAAATGACATTTTAAAATAGAAAAGTTGTTTAAAATTTTAATAATATTTCACATTATTGTTTTTACTGTGTTTTGATCAATCAAAGGAATGCAGCATTGGTGAGCATAAGAGACTTCTTTTAAAACCATAACAAAGTTTTTTTGAACGGTACCGGCAATGATTATAAATATATAAATAATTATATTAATATACAGTCTTATATTCAGTACAAATATCTAACCAAATATCTAAAACAAGGTAAATTGAGATCAAAAGAAAAATGGTGTAAGAAAATAGTTTTTAGGGAATATCGTAAATTATGTGTTTTCTTACCCCATTAGTAAACTGCTTTAAAACCTAAACCTCACTAGATTTAGTATCATTAGGGGTTTTCCCAGTCTTAGACAGTTGCTTAAAAAATTTACAAGACATATTTATAGTCTTACTTTGGTTCTTCATTTCTTTCGCTGCTCAGTGGTTGCATAGGAAGACAGCGGGACATAAAAAAACATAAACATCACTGGCGGTGCATCAACCATAGCCGTGTGCTGTCTAAACATTCATGTCAAAACATTAGTTCCAATGATGAACGGCAAGGTGACTCAGCCCCATCACAGTTGTCAATGCTGCCACACTCCCTTCCGGACATTAACAAAGCTTTTGCTCTTGCATAATAAGTGCGCTTTTGCCAGCTGCACATACATTTGTCAAAACAAAAACTCATGCATACTCATGAGGGAGATTTTGAATTGCATCTGTAAAGTGTCGAGTGTGCTTATTGAAAAAATCTGTACCGGACAATATGACTGCTGCTAAATAGATCTTGAGATTTTCTTATGGCGGTGAAGATGGCAATCTTTATATATGCATCATTGGAAGAAGTGTAAGAGTCAACAAGGATCAATGAATATTATGTGCACCTTAACAACTAATCATATATGGTCTTGATATCATGGAAATAAAGGAGTTCTATAATACCTGGAGAAAGCTATCAGTTTGCAACGGAGATAATGGCTCTTGAACACTTTCACACTGCGTGGCTGTGCTGGGCGCAGAGTGTGACATCATGTGATAGCAACATGCTCTGCACACAGGTAAACAAGCTAGCATATGGAGCATAGAGCAGTTTACAGCATGGAGCGAGCTAAAACGTCCATGGTTTGGAGGTATTTTACAGCAGCTAGCCAACAAGTTCCACCGCTGTTTGCAACATGCAAAGTAAATGTTCTGAGGGGTGGTGATAAAAGATTTTAATACTACAAATTTAATGAAGCATTTCCAGAGATTTCATCCAAAAGAACATGCCGAGTTCAATGAGCTAAAAAAACGAAGAAGCTATCTTTTGAGGAGACAAATGAAAGAATTTAGAAATTTCCACCAAATAGTGTGAAAGCTGCTAAATCACTGAAAGGATACTGAATTTAATTGTTTTGGATGGGCAACTGCTGTCCATCATTGGAAACAAGGTCTTCAGACTCCCAATAAACCACCTGGAGCTCTGGTACGTCATGGTGAAATGAAAATACCTATCTGAGATGGCTCTACCTGGACTTTATAGAAGAGTGTGGAAAGATGCCAAATTGATAAGTAACCCCACAGACATCTGGAGTTCCGACATGTCCACTCTGGCTCGCTTGTAACTGGTTGGACGTGAATTTTGTGCCAAAAAGTGCGATGTTAAATGCAACACACTTTCATGGGTCACACACCAGCGACGATACTGCAGCTGCATTGGCAAAGGCAATGGTTGACAAGTGGTAAATTCCCCTTTATTCTTAGAACGCCAGCAACATGAAAAGAGCAATGGACATCATGGGAGTGCACAGTTTAATTGCTCATATAATGCAGCTCGTTTTAAAGAGACTTCTCTCACAACGCAGCGTAAGTGATGCCATTGCAGGCGGGAGACACACTGTTGGGCATTTTAAACATTCTTGAGGACTTGAGGACCACCATGGATGATGATGCTTCAGAGATATTGGAGCCACCAAAAAAAGCCTCCCGGGCAGAAGCAGCAGCAGCTCCATGCAGAAGTAAGAGCATGATTAGCTTCATCAAAGAATTTGAACAAAATTCAGGAGGAGCACGAGTAACCTAGTGGTCAAGCAAGCTGCTCCAGCACTGCTGTCCAAATTCATTGTTTTGTTTTGTTTATTTTTTTACAGAGGAAACAATCCCTGTCTCACAGAACCCATACAAATACTGGGGAGTCAACCAACAGCAATTTTCTTGGCCTTGCTGTTGCTGCCTTGAAAAACCTCTTTGCACCCTGCACTGGTGTAGAAAGTGAAAGGCTCTTCAGCACAGTTTCCTCTCGTCCTGGAAGAGAAGCGAAACAGACTCACAGCTGAAAGAGTAGAAAAGCTTGTTTTCCTAAGCAAGAAGCTGCCACTGATTCTTAAGACTGAGAATGAAATGCTAAATTGTTAAACAGGATGTTAAATTCTGTTTGTACTAAAGCATTACAAAGAGCTGACTCCTGTTAATGAATGTGTACCAAGTCAGTAAAGCTATTGCTTTTTCCTTTGTTTAATGTACACTTGATTTTAATTTCTATTTGCACTGTACAAGCTATTAAATTTAGATTTTTGTTTATTTCTACTTGTGCAGTTTTACCAAGCTATGGAAGCTAGTGATTTAATTATATGATTCTGTTTTGGATGTTCAATTCAATTCAATTCAAGTGTATTTGTATAGCGCTTTTTACAAAACAAATCGTTACAAAGCAACTTTACAGAAAATTATGTTTCTACAATATTTAGTAGTAGCTAGTAGTTTGTCCACATTTGACAGGATTTTAGAAAAAATAAAAATAATAATACAAGACGTAGTCAGCTAGACGATGAATTATCAAGATTATTAATTAAGTTATTATATGATGCAGTCACACATTTAGCAATAATTGTTAGTTTTGTTTGTTGATTCAGGGTTAGCATCATATGAGGTCCTCTGAGGGTCAGCATCATCTCTTCTCAGGTGTTCTGGATCCAGACTGGAGCTTGTGTAAATCCTACATCCCGTGGCGAAACATAGAAACAAAATAGAGACATCATTAGCATAGCTGCTGATCCAACAGAGTAAAATTAGTTTAACCCAAGCTAATGAATAAAAATGCACCTTTGATCAGATGCAACTACACTCACAATTTAAAAGATACATTATTCGAATGCTAGGCGAAAGAGATTTGTTTTTAATCTAGATTTAAACAGAGAGAGTGTGTCTGAACCCCGAACATTATCAGGAAGGCTATTCCAGAGTTTGGGAGCCAAATGTGAGAAAGCTCTACCTCCTTTAGTGGACTTTGCTATCCTAGGAACTACCAAAAGTCCAGCGTTTTGTGACCTTAGGGTGCGTGATGGGTTGTAGCGTGGTAGAAGGCTAGTTAGGTATGCAGGAGCTAAACCATTTAGGGCCTTATAGGTAAGTAATGATAATTTGTAATTGATACGGAACTTAATAGGTAGCCAGTGCAGAGACTGTAAAATTGGGGTAATATTATCATATTTTCTTGACCTCGTAAGGACTCTAGCCACTGCATTTTGGACTACCTGTAGCTTGTTTATTGACGAAGCAGGACAACCACCCAGAAGTGCATTACAATAGTCCAGTCTAGAAGTCATGAATGCATGAACTAGCTTTTCTGCATCAGAAACAGATAACATGTTTCGTAGCTTGGCAATGTTTCTAAGATGGAAGAATGCAGTTTTTGTAACATTGGAAATATGATTTTCAAAAGACAAATTGCTGTCTAATATAACACCCAGATTTCTGACTGTAGAGTAAGTAACAGTACATCCGTCTAGTTGCAGATTGTAATCTACAAGATTCTGTGTAGTGTTTTTTGGTCCAATAATTAGTATCTCTGTCTTATCCGAATTTAATTGGAGAAAATTATTTGTCATCCAATCTTTTACATTTTTAACACACTCTGTTAGCTTAGATAATTGGGAAGTTTCATCTGGTCTCGTTGAGATATATAGCGTATATAGAGTATCATCCGCATAACAGTGGAAGCAAATTCCGTATTTTCTAATAATATTACCAAGGGGCAACATGTATATTGAAAATAGAAGGGGACCTAGGACGGATCCTTGTGGCACTCCATATTTTACTGATGATAAATGAGATGACTCCCCATTTAAATAAACAAAATGGTAGCGATCGGACAGGTAGGATCTAAACCATCTTAGAGCCTGCCCTTGAATACCTGTATAGTTTTGTAATCGTTATATGAGTATGTCATGAAGACTAGAAATGAGATGCAGCCTTGATCTGACGCAAGGAGCAGGTCATTTGTAATTTTAACAAGTGCAGTTTCTGTGCTATGGTGGGGCCTAAAACCTGACTGAAATTCTTCATACAGATCATTTTTATGCAGGAAGGTGCTCAATTGAGCAGACACAGCTTTTTCTAAAATTTTAGACATAAATGGAAGATTTGAAATAGGCCTATAATTTGCCAGTACACTAGTTTTGGTTTCTTAATAAGAGGCTTGATAACCGCCAGCTTGAATGGTTTTGGGACGTGACCTAAAGATAACGACGAGTTAATGATATTGAGAAGCCGTTCTTCGGCTACAGGTAACAGCTCTTTCAGTAATTTAGTGGGTACAGGATCTAATAA